>NC_140169.1:78666964-78946964 GCF_963971535.1 Notolepis coatsorum | reverse complement strand
ATATTTCACTGTTTTCCCCGTGTGGATTCGTGTGTGAAGCTTCTTCTTTTTCGGCGCTACCGAACACGGCCCGAGGTGTGTTCGGCTCATGAGCGCTACCAGTGGCCAAAATCGCACATTATCTTTAGCCCTATCAACATTCCATTATGAAAATGAATGCTCAAAGTAAATATATATAGTACCATTTTGAAGATAAAAACTAGGGCTTTCAAATGATATAAAATATCTGTATGATTATCATATCTTTCATATTTGATACAGAAATTATTACAAAAATCTTGTCCGGCCACCACATTTCAACAAACAACTGCATTTTCAACCACTTTACTGACAAGCTAGGAGGAAACTTAGAGGGTATGGGATATAGACAATTATATGGGCAATATAGAACAGCTGACAGATTAGAAATATAATTTATTGTTCAAAAAGTTATTATAATTATAGTGATAGTAATAAAACAATTTGTATGATGGTTTATGATGAATATCTGTTTGTGGGTATGCTCAAAGTAATATATTATTCATATCTTTCATATTTGATACAGAAATTATTACAAAAATCTTGTCCGGCCACCACATTTCAACAAACAACTGCATTCTGAATTAATTTAGCCTTGTAGTTTTCTAATCCCATCGTTTATTTGTTATATTTGTATTGATTAAACATAAGTCAGTTACTGTACATGACACTGTACATGTCAAATATGCTAAGGTAATTCGCTTTAACTTATTGCTTATGGAGCAGTGTCCCCATTTATCTCAGAGGAGTTGATGAACACTGCAGCTGTATTATGTAAGAAATACATACAGTATATAATAATTGTATATAATAATTGTATATAATAATTGTAAAGTGTTTTTTTTTAGTTTTGGTGTAAATCTAATATAATATATAATCTATAAATGCTAAATGCTATATGATCTGATAAAGTATACAGTATTCACATAAGGTGCTATAGGTTCCTAGTTGGAGGTCTGGCAGCAGTCCCTGCCCACTGTTGTGGAGTCTGATGGCCGCTGGTATGAAGGACTGGCCGAGGTGGTTAGTTGAGTGTGGGGGGGGGCTTCTCATCTTGACTAGCTCGTCATAGAGGGGGTTGGAGGGATTCTCCAGGATAGCAGCCAGCTTCCTTCTCATCCTCCTCTCTGCCTTTAGATTGGCAAGAGTATAGGGTTTTAGGATGAGGTGGAGGTGGTGGAGACATACAAGTTCCTTGGGGTACACCTGCACAATAAACTGGACTGGTCGGACAACACAGAGGCCCTCTACAGGAAGGGACAGAGCAGGCTGTTCTTCCTGAGGAGACTCGGGTCCTTCAATGTTTGCAATAGACTCCTGCAGTCATTCTACCAGTCTGTAGTGGCCAGCGTCCTCTTCTATACTGTGGCATGCTGGGGGGGCTACATCAACTCGAGGGACTCCAACAAGCTCAACAAGCTGGTGAGGAAGGCTAGCTCCGTGGTGGGAGTCAAGCTGGTCAGACTAGAGGTGGTGGCAGAGAGGGGGATGAGAAGGAAGCTGGCTGCAGGGCATCAGGGAGTGAGGAAAACGTACTGTATGCCCGTGCACTGAGACACTGTTTTTGGCCCCGTTTAAAACGTGATGTTTCCGCTTACATCATAACGTGTCACACTTGTCAGTTAACAGGGAAGCCGAGTCAGACAATCAAACCGGCCCCACTCTCTCCTAGAGCAGCGGTTCTCAACAGGGGTGCCGCGGCACACTAGGGTGCCTCAGAGAGCTGCCAGGGGTGCCTTGAGATTTCTAAAAAAATATATAAAAAATAGGGTCGGTACCGACCCATTTTGACATTATGATCATATAGGCATATTTTTATGAGTGATGAAAATAATTAGCGATTTTAAAATCAACCGTTTTCAAGTATTAACATCACTACTATGTCACAAAAGCATGTAGAATGTAAAACGTTAGGTTGGCAATAGGTTAGCAATAGGTTAAAAGTGTCCTTATATCGTTTTAAGTTTTCTATTTGCGGCCATTTTGTAGAGGAGATTCATAGCTGTCGGCCAGCGTTGAAATTTCTCCGATCTACACTTCCTGTCACATACTATGGTAGTTCAAAGTTTAGCGTTCTGAATGAATCATATCAATAATTGTTATGATTAGCGATAATAAGCCACAAAAGGTAACGTTTTTGACAAATATTGAAACGCAGTCAGTTTCTCCTCACTATTGTTAGCATGTAGGAACAATTAGATCTGAAATTAGTTTCAAAACGGTTACACTGTGGGGGAAATAAAAAAGTACAGTCGATTACAGTAAATATCAGTATCAGTTATTATGCACGCCTGGTGATACTAAATCCAAATTGAACTCGAACATTTGAAAGATACTATATGTATATATATATATAAATGTGCGAATTAGCTATAATAAGGTAATGTATAAGCATATATTCTATATTCTATAATATTATTTCAAATTGCATTGGTCCGGATGGGAGAATTCAGTACTGTATATACAGAACCTTCGGTTTTATCATCTTCCCTTTATTAATTTCCTTAGATCTTTTGTACACATGATCTCAAGAGGGTACTGAACGAGGTCAGTGGCAGTTTTTTAAGTCTGGTCATTATTATCATGGTGTTATTCACTGTCAAAGATGAAAAGAAAAATCATAATTCATATTTTCCTTTGTTTCATCACAATTTAAGCAAGCCTAGTAATAGACACAATATTTCTGACACTGAGAATACATTCACTGAGGTCCATAGATACCAAGAATATGCAAATAGCCCTTGTAGAAGTGGAGCAATATTCCATTTACCTAGGTATACATTTTATGCAGATTTTCACCTGGGGTGGAACAGGTTTTATGTCTTTGGTAGCTTTTTTATTTGTTTATTGGACAAGTCCGACAGAGAGGAAGGATGGGAGAGAGATATGGGGGAAGAAATTCAGCAAAGGTCGGGACGGCCGCGTTGCACTGCAGCACAGTTACATGGTGCACCACCCTGGCGCCCTGAAAATCATTATTTAATAAAACACAGAAAAGTTCAAGTTCGTTTATTATTTGTCATACAGAAATACAGAAGACCTTGCATGAAATGTTTCTTTCTGTTCTGCTCCTGCGAGTGTGCTAGACAATAACAGATAGTATAGATAAGTATAATAAGTAAAAAAAAAATAGAAAGTCAAGAGTCAAGTAAAACAAGTGTAAACAACAATTGTTCAGTATACCTCTATTTACAGTATGTACATCTGGTACAAAAATGGTGAGGTAGGATGCGTGTTTTTATGATTTATGAAATACAGATTGAGTGGTGTGTGTGTGTGTGTGGATCGTTTTTACGATTGTGGATTCTAAAATGATCACCAAGTTACTCTGGATAAAGAACCCCTTTACAGACAACATTGAGACAAAGCTTCCTGACACATCTCCATCCAAACTCTTGGAAGAACTAATTTAAATCTCATCTGATACCACCTGGAGAGCTCGTTTCAGTGAAGTGCCCCTGGAAACATTTTGGAGTGTGGTGCTGAGTATCTCATGATGCAGCAGTTAAAGAGGACATGCATTGCTATTCCTTGCACTATTTGGGCAACTTTACACAATTCCTGTGAGTCTATGGAAGACATCTGTAAGGTTTATAAAAAAAAAATCGTTGTTTTATATTTCTAATGGAGTAAAGTGGGGGATCCGGGGATGCATAGCTTCACAATACAAATACAATATAGTCATATAAAAAGTACAAACACAAGATAGTCCAGTGGTGAGAGTCCAGTGATATGAGTCTCTAGTGCAAAGAAACAAGATAGTCGGTATGGTGATGTGAGTCTCTAGTTCTCATACATATAAATAAAGTCATTGTTGACAGAATCCGGCTATACGGCGACAATAATGTGGTCAAGAGGCATGGTTTCTATCTTTAGCCTGTAAACGGCATGGTTTATTCATTCACATGGTATGAGCAGCAGCACATGAGTTCTCCTCTCACTGAGAGGCTGGTGGAGAAAGAAGAGGTAGAGGGGGAGGAGACATCTCTATTTATACTCGCCACCTGGTGGTATCATGAGTGGCTCTGCCTAGAGCGCCCTCTATTGGAAACAGTTATATATGCAGTTAGACAGTTACTAGCAATCCTACATAGAACCTCTAACTTGAACAGTCATCCACCCCAAATATTTCTTTAAAAGTGTACAAATTATTCATCTGAATCCATTTAGCCTTGTCGTTTTCTAATCCCGTACATGTCAAATATGCTAAGGTAATTAGCAGTGATGGGCAAGCTACTTGGAAATGTAGTAAGCTACACTACAAGTTACTCTTGATTAAATATAGCTCAACTACAATGGAAGCTATCCCCAGAGAAATGTAGCAAGCTACACTACAAGAACATGGCAAAAAAGAATTTTTACTTCATGATCAAGTTTCCACCAAACAAATAGGCAGGCAAAAAAAAGGTTCAGTTTGATTGTTTATTATAAAACTGAAACAAGCCCTCAGTCTAGTTTTTTGTTCTCAAGTTAGTGCTGGATGTGTGGGAAGTTGAGAGCAGCTTCGTTTTTGGCTGACACAATAAACACCTAAACACATATGTTTTAGGCGTTTTTTCAGTCAAACTCATAAATTTTTCCAGATAGGGCCATGGAGAGGCATTGTTGTTATTGACATCATCTTCATCAATGCCATCAGCCCTGGAAACATCGAATCCCTCTGCCATTTCGCACGGACTGGTTCATGTAATCTGTTAAATAAATGTTTCATTCATTCATTCAGAGGTCTGTGTTTTGATTTTCACTTCCTGATTTGCGGAGCTGGAGTGGCATGTCCCGCCCTATCCTGCCTCTGATTGGCCTACCCGTAATGTTTTGGCCTAACCTTACCCAATCGTGAGTCGTCATACTCATATCTAAACCAACCAAACCAAGTGGGTTTTCTCCGGGGAGTTTTTTTTCCCTCACAAATCTTTATTTAGTCTGTTTCTCCGGACAGTAGCGTGTAGCGTTTTGCTCATGCTACTCACTACTTGGTTCTAAAAATAGCTGCACTACAGAGAACGCTACTTGGTTCAAAAGTAGCGACGCTACCATCACGCTACTGAGAAATGTAGTTAAGCTATGTAGCGTCGCTACTTGTAGCTAGCTACTGCCCAACACTGGTAATTAGCTTTAACGTATTGCATAAGGAGCCTTGTGTCCCATTTATCCCAGAGGAGTTGATGAACATGCAGCAGTCAACTAAATGTTTAAATTTGTATTCATCAGGCATGGTAGATGTTCGTTTGTCATTGTATGAATTTTGTGTTTCATACAGCTATCGTGGGCTACACCTGCATGCTATTGATTGATTGATTGATTGATTGATTGAACACTTTATTAACAGATTACAGAATGGGTACAGTACAGCTCAATACATACAATTGTTCAGGGGATGCAGACCAGAGAAAGAATTTCATCTTGTTTACATCAGGGTCCCCCATTTTCAATTCATCATAACATGTGACCAGCTAGCTACACAATTAGCTAGCTGAAGCTACCAATGTAGGTATTCATATACCCTGTTAAATACTTAGAAATAATTTCAGTTACTTTGCCAATCATATATTTACTGTACTTACCCATCCAGCTTGCTGGTTCCTGGCACTGTGCTCCATTACAGCGTGGATTATCCATTCAGATTCCAATTATCCATTCAGATCCATTACAGATAATGTGCGATTTTGGCCACTGGTAGCGCTCATGAGCCGAATACACCTTGGGCCGTGTTCGGTAGCGCCGAAGAAGAAGAAGCGTCACACACGAATCCACACAGGGAAAACAGTGAAATATTTGTCAAAAAATTCTGTAAGTAACTCCAAGCTGATCAAGCATGTCCTTAGAATTCCGTACGTAAATCTAAGCAGATCAAGCGTATTTTTATGATTTATGAAACACAAATTGAGAGGTGTGTGTGTGTGGATCGTTTTTACGATTGTGGATTCTACTTTTGCGTTTGTTTATTTTTGATAGAAATCTACCCCCATATGTTACAGTAACAAGTGTGTGCGTGTGAATGTGTTTGTGACGTGTGTGTGTGTGTGTGTGTGTGTGTGTGTGTGTGTGTGTGTGTGTGTGTGTGTGTGTGTGTGTGTGTGTGTGTGTGTGTGTGTGTGTGTGTGTGTGTGTGTGTGTGTGTGTGTGTGTGTGCGTGTGTGTGAATGTGTGTGTATATATATTAGTGCTGTCAGGCGATAAAAAAATGTATCTAATTAATTACAGGATTTGTAATTAATGAATCTAATTAATCGCATTTTAATCGCATAACCATTTTAGGCCTGATATTCTATATTCTATATTCATATTTCAAATGGCATGTGTCCGGATGGCAGAATTCAGTACTGTATCTACAAAACCTTCTGTTTAATCATCTTCCATTTATTCATTTGCTTAGATTTTTCAGGTCTGGTAAATTTTTGCATGGTGTTATTCACAGTCAAAGATAATTGATATTCTCATTTGGTTCATTACAATTTACTCAAGCCTAGTAACAGACACAGTATTTCTGACACTGGGAATACATTCCCTGAGATCCATAGATGTCCCTAGAATCAGATACCAAGAACATGCAAGTGGACCATATTAAAAAAAAGTCTGTAAATGTGTATTCTACGTTCTTATGGAATGAATGAGATAAAACAAATTATAATAATAATAATGATGTATCTAATTAACGCCATAAACTGACAGCCCTAATATATGTATGTGTGTGTGTGTGTGTGTGTGTGTGTGTGTGTGTGTGTGTGTGTGTGTGTGTGTGTGTGTGTGTGTGTGTGTGTGTGTGTGTGTGTGTGTGTGTGTGTGTGTGTGTGTGTGTGTTCTGGTGTTCAGGGAGTTGTTTCTCTTACTAGCTCCGAAGCACAGTGGGAGTGTTAACAGCATACATCACACTCCTAAGATGTGTCTGAGAGCCTTGTGTAGGTATAAAATCTGTGTGTGTGTGTGTGTGTGTGTGTGTGTGTGTGTGTGTGTGTGTGTGTGTGTGTGTGTGTGTGTGTGTGTGTGTGTGTGTGTGTGTCAGAGGTGATAGAGTGAATGAAAACATCTCTGAGAGCTGTGAAACCAAAGGTGTACAACTTTTGCTGAAGCCAAAGGAATATGAATAATGAACTAACAAATGATATTCCAATGTGTAAGTGATTATTCGTGTTAGTAGCAGTGTAATGGAATGCAATTGAACCCTGGAGACGAAGAACCATTTGAATGTTTTTTTGTACGTTTTTTGGACATCCATGTGTTTGCAATTCAACTCACTTGGAGTGTGAATGTGATACATATCACAAGAAAGTACTCACACCCTCTACTTCCTTTAACTGTGAATGAGCACTACAACTCATGAACTTTAGATAATTAGGTTTGAAAACTTTGAAAACGTAAGTCTGTCTTAAATAAACACGCCAACATTATTTATAGACAAATGTGCTTACCGTCTTCTCCAGAGTCAGGCAAGAAGAGTGCGTTCAGTAGACACAGCTATCATACTGCAAGCTAACTAGCTTAGCACAAATTAATGGAAGCAGATACGGACGACTAGCCTAGCTCAGAGGTGTTTTTGGCCAAAAGCTAGGCTAGCTGGTCCTTATCCGCTTCCATTGATTTGTGCTAAGCTAGGCTAACTTGCAGCCGGATAGCTTTCCCATAATGTTGGCTTGTTTCTTTAAGACAGACTTCTATAGTTGTTTGTCTGGGCGGCTCCTTACTGAATTACAGCAAATGTCCCTGACTGTGTCGGCATTAGGGCGCTTTCACATATAGTTTTGGTGGACTCGGTGCAGACTCTGTGCGGTTCGGGGGGTGAAGTTGCAACATTGTTGCATTCTTCATTTGGTTCGTCTGCATTCACATTGCAATTTGTGAAGTGCACTAAACTTTCTGAACAATGTCACGCGGTCGAAAAAGGGCGCTCGTCTATTGGACACAATAGAGTGGAAATGTGTGTGTGTGACTGCGAGCCCTAACGTGTGTCTGCGCGCGTGTGTGTGTGTGTGACTGCGAGCCCTGTCTGACTCCAGATCAGCGGAGGCGTCACAATTTTCAGTCGGTGGTAGGGTGACCAGGTGTCTCACTTTTGGTTGTACTGTCCCACCATTTGACCGAATGTCCCGTGTCCCGCATATTGAGAGGATGTCCCTCTTTTCGAAGCAAAAAAAAAACATGGGTCTAAAAGCCCCTCCCTACAGTAAACGTAGCATACAAGTATACAATGAAATGCGGGTGGTCTTGCCCGCGACGATGTGCAATACAGTGGTACAACATATAATAGAATCCAATAAAAAAAACAGTGGTACAACATATAATAGAATCCAATAAAAAAAAAACATTGTGCAATAAACAGGTAACAGGTAACATGGTGTGACATCTCGGTATCTGTACATAGTATTTACAGAGCATATAGGACATGCTAGGTAGCTTTAGTAGTGCAATACACTGTTCCTGTTGTTATACTAATTTAAAGTGGCCTTTCCTCTTGGCCATAAGTGTGCGTGTGTGCGGCGTGAGTGTGTGCCCGCTCGTGTTAAAGTGGCTGCTAGTGTGTGAGCGTGCACAGCGTGCGTGTCGTGTGTGTGCTTGTGTGTGCTTGTGTGTGGATAGTTCAGTGTTCTGTGGCACTCAATGTTCATTGTTCAAGGCTCTGATGGCCTGGGGGCAGCAGGTCGCAGCTGAATGCTGGAGCGCACCATTCTTAACACCTGAGCAAACACCCGTCGTAACTGCCGCCGTTAACGTAGTAATGTGCAACATGTACTTGTGGAGATTGTTCTGGACTATGTGTCTGGTCTCGGCGATCAAGGTTGCATACAAGCGAGCGCTCCAAAGTGGGAGAATCTATCAACAACAATGGATTCCCCATGACCCGACGCCAATCCACCTGTCGGGCCTGGAGCTGCCGCCCCACACGGACTTCTCTGACACGGCCCAGCCCTTGGATGAGCAGCGGTGGTCTGAATTTCAAGCTCGCGAGAGAGCCTTCAGGAAAAGCCTAGATTCGGAACACCGTGACGAGAAACACCACTACGTTTCATCGGGAGACCCTGGAGTTTGGATCCGACTATTTACCCTCCTGAACGGAGTATTCTTCAGGAATGGAGCTTTTACAGCGGTAAATCACTGGGGACGCCCACTCGGATACCCTCTCCTGAAATACGTCGCTCGGGTTCTGAAAAAGTTCCCGGTGAAAGAATCACTTCCAGACGCACTAACACCCGCACTAGTCACCACTTGGATTGAATCACAATTGCGATTTATCCGAGAGACAGTGCAGCCGTCATTAACATCAGCGGGAGGCGACCAACGGAGGAGGAAGGTGAGCCGAAACAAGCTGTCCTACCTCTGGCAACACAAACGGTCTAAAGCCATTCAGATTGTGTTAAACAACAGTGAATATCCCAGCCCCCCTCCGTGCCCCAGTAACTGCGAGCAAGTGCAGTCTTATTAACAGCAGAAATGTCAGGGAGAAATGCGCATTGGCGACCCTCTCCCGTTACCACCATGGCATCACACACTACCCCCCACGGAGCCAGTCTGTTCCCCGAACACCGCACATTTTACGCAGGAGGAGGTGGAGACAGTGCTGCGCGCTCTCCCTAACAATAAATCGAGTGGCATGGACGGTGTCACTTATGAGTCACTCAAAGCCACGCAGCCAGGTATCCTAACATCAATCTTTAATGCCTGCCTGGAGAACAAAAGAGTGCCTGAGTCATGGAAGGGTGCTCTCGTCCACAGAATTCCCAAAAAGGACAATATCCCGGACAACCCATCAACCTGGAGAGACATTTCACTTCTTCCTACCATCTACAAGGTATTTATGAAATGTATCCTTGACCGTGTCTTGCCCTGGCTCGTGGATGAAAACATACTGTCTCCCAAACAAAAGGCCTATATCAACAGGCAGGGCATGAATGAGCATGTGTTCTGTCTCAAAACAGGCATTGATGATTTCAAACACGAGTCCAGTAAATTTTATTCAGTGTTTCTGGATTTCCGTGATGCTTTTGGAACCCTAGCACACAATGTCATGCTGACAGCCCTTGAGGAAATACATCTACCCCAGGTTTTCATTGACATTGTTAGGGATGTTTACTCTGGTTCATACATACAGGTGATTTGTGGCAAACAGCTCACAGACCCAATCCCACTCCAAGTAGGTATAAAGACAGGCTGTCCATGGAGTGCAGTCAACTTTGTACTCGCTATCAACTCATGGTTAAAATGGCTTTGTAGTTGCGCTCCCCCTAATGTAATTTCCCCTAACCCCGTCCAGGGGTATGCAGATGATGTAATAATAGCCTCCAGACAGGAGGATGTCATAAACACCATGCTCTCCAGAACCGACTCCTTCCTAGAGTGGTCTGGATTAGAGGTCAAATATGCTAAATGTGCTGTATTCTATGAGAGGCGGAGCGGGGGAAACCGCTGGTACCGAGCAAAATCAGATATAATTCCCACATTTACAGTTGATAACAAGCCACTGAGAGTCTATGCACGTCATGAAACATATACCTATTTGGGTCATAAATTTAATGTGGCAGGTGAATGGGAACAACAAGTGAGTGAAATTGTCTCTGATTACACAACCAGATTAGATTTAATTGATTCATCGCCCCTGCCACTCATCATGAAGCTTGAAGCAGTCATACAAATAGCCCTGGTCAAAGTTCAGCACCTATTCTCAAATGTACATATTCCTCGCAAATTTCTCTGTGAGATGAACAATAAAACCGTACAGATGGTGAGACAATGGACTGGACTGAACACTCACTCAACACGGGACATCATATTCCATACCATGCGGAGGGGCGGCCTGGGTGTTCCCAACTTTGAATGGACGTACATTGCCACGAGACTCAGTCATCTTCTCAACATGCTGAACAGTGACGACCAGCATGTCAGAGAGCAGGCCAGAGCCTCTCTGTTCCTAGACCTGCAGAGACGCAAGGTCCCCCTGGCGTGTGGGTCTGATCCAAACTTCCTGGGTTACAAGAAGAAAGCTAGTGGAAAGCTGGACAGCCGCGCCCCCGGATTCGGGGTGTGGTCTGACTGGCCAGACCTGAATGACCTATGCGGCTGGTCCAACGTGGCCCTGGAGTGGGTGGGGCCGGACTCAGACGCTGTTAACGTTTCTGAGGAGATCATCTCTGACCCTACCGTCTCTGTGAAGGCCACCATTGACATCTGTGGAACGTGGCATGAACTGCCACTTACCAATGCCCGTGGCCATCTCATGTCGGCACAACAACAACGCCAACGTCAACACTGGATTGAGCTTAAACTGCAAGGGAAGCTTGCTTGTCTCCCTGCCGCTGACCACTCTGTCTCGCACGCAGTTTTTAAAAATGTAGCTATTGATGAGAGCATCATCATTTTTACTTTAAAAGCTAAGCTACAGGTTTTACCATCAATGCTCAACCTTTCCATCTGGTTCCCTGGCAGTCATAGCCCACACTGCATACACCACGGTCACGAACAGACAACAGAAACCATGTCTCACATACTCAATGGCTGTCATGCATACAAAGGGCTCTACATTTGTAGGCATGATAGGATCGTGAACCTGATTGCAGACAGTGTCAGTTCCACACTCGGGTCACCTGCAACATATAAACTGTATAAACACACCAGTGTGAAGCCATATATGCTCAATCTGTGTAGGGACAATTCACTGCTCTCTGACATTTCAGCAAACACCCCCGATGTTGTTATTGTTAATGAGAATAACAGAGAGGTTCTCATCCTGGAAGTTGGTTGCACGTTTGACTACAGTCTAGACGAAGCATTTACAACCAAAATGTTGAAATATCAACTGTTAGACCATACCATTTCACAACTCGGCTACAACTGTAAACTTTTAGTCTTCATATTTGGAAGCCTGGGTCATGTCCATAAGTTGGGTGTTAGAGGCCTTCAGTTGGCCGGTCTTCCGAAGAGAAGAGCCAAACAATTAGCTAAATATTGCTCAGTGTCAGCAATTATTGGCAGCCGGGCAATTTGGAGAAGACGCTGCTATCTGTACCCATGAGCTGTGTGTTGATTGTCAGGTTCATCATCCGTGTGAGTCTGTAACTTTGATTGCCACTGTGGCACGATTGTATCCGAATAATCCCACAATGTACAAGCGCACTGTTAATATTTGTGTCCTTTAAACCTTGTTTTTATGTGGACATAAATAAAATATTCTAAATGTGTGTGTGTGTGTGTGTGTGTGTGTGTGTGTGTGTGTGTGTGTGTGTGTGTGTGTGTGTGTGTGTGTGTGTGTGTGTGTGTGTGTGTGTGTGTGTGTGTGTGTGTGTGTGTGTGTGTGTGTGTGTGTGTGTGTGTGTGTGTGTGTGTGTGTGTGTGTGTGTGTGTGTGTGTGTGTGTGTGTGTTCTGGTGTTCAGGGAGTCGTTTTCTCTTACTAGCTCCGAAGCACAGTGGGAGTGTTAACAGCGTACATCACACTCCTAAGATGTGTCTGAGAGCCTTGTGTAGGTATAAAATCTGTGTGTGTGTGTCAGAGGTGATAGAGTGAATGAAAACATCTCTGAGAGCTGTGAAACCAAAGGTGTACAACTTTTGCTGAAGCCAAAGGAATATGAATAATGAACTAACAAATGATATTCCAATGTGTAAGTGATTATTCGTGTTAGTAGCAGTGTAATGGAATGCAATTGAACCCTGGAGACAAAGAACCATTTGAATGCTTTTTTTTTTG
The DNA here is from genome assembly GCF_963971535.1 of Notolepis coatsorum. NCBI lineage: Eukaryota > Metazoa > Chordata > Actinopteri > Aulopiformes > Paralepididae > Notolepis > Notolepis coatsorum. Next base: position 78,934,272 of record NC_140169.1, on the reverse strand, counting down.
TAAGTTTTTTGGACATCCATGTGTTTGCAATTCAACTCACTTGGAGTGTGAATGTGATACATATCACAAGAAAGTACTCACACCCTCTACTTCCTTTAACTGTGAATGAGCACTACAACTCATGAACTTTAGATAATTAGGTTTGAAAACTTTGAAAACGTAAGTCTGTCTTAAATAAACACGCCAACATTATTTATAGACAAATGTGCTTACCGTCTTCTCCAGAGTCAGGCAAGAAGAGTGCGTTCAGTAGACACAGCTATCATACTGCAAGCTAACTAGCTTAGCACAAATTAATGGAAGCAGATACGGACGACTAGCCTAGCTCAGAGGTGTTTTTGGCCAAAAGCTAGGCTAGCTGGTCCTTATCCGCTTCCATTGATTTGTGCTAAGCTAGGCTAACTTGCAGCCGGATAGCTTTCCCATAATGTTGGCTTGTTTCTTTAAGACAGACTTCTATAGTTGTTTGTCTGGGCGGCTCCTTACTGAATTACAGCAAATGTCCCTGACTGTGTCGGCATTAGGGCGCTTTCACATATAGTTTTGGTGGACTCGGTGCAGACTCTGTGCGGTTCGGGGGGTGAAGTTGCAACATTGTTGCATTCTTCATTTGGTTCGTCTGCATTCACATTGCAATTTGTGAAGTGCACTAAACTTTCTGAACAATGTCACGCGGTCGAAAAAGGGCGCTCGTCTATTGGACACAATAGAGTGGAAATGTGTGTGTGTGACTGCGAGCCCTAACGTGTGTGCGCGCGCGCGCGTGTGTGTGTGACTGCGAGCCCTGTCTGACTCCAGATCAGCGGAGGCGTCACAATTTTCAGTCGGTGGTAGGGTGACCAGGTGTCTCACTTTTGGTTGTACTGTCCCACCATTTAACCGAATGTCCCGTGTCCCGCATATTGAGAGGATGTCCCTCTTTTCGAAGCAAAAAAAAAACATGGGTCTAAAAGCCCCTCCCTAGCATACAAGTATACAATGAAATGCGGGTGGTCTTGCCCGCGACGATGTGCAATACAGTGGTACAACATATAATAGAATCCAATAAAAAAAACAGTGGTACAACATATAATAGAATCCAATAAAAAAAAAAACATTGTGCAATAAACAGGTAACAGGTAACATGGTGTGACATCTCGGTATCTGTACATAGTATTTACAGAGCATATAGGACATGCTAGGTAGCTTTAGTAGTGCAATACACTGTTCCTGTTGTTATACTAATTTAAAGTGGCCTTTCCTCTTGGCCATAAGTGTGCGTGTGTGCGGCGTGAGTGTGTGCCCGCTCGTGTTAAAGTGGCTGCTAGTGTGTGAGCGTGCACAGCGTGCGTGTCGTGTGTGTGCTTGTGTGTGCTTGTGTGTGGATAGTTCAGTGTTCTGTGGCACTCAATGTTCATTGTTCAAGGCTCTGATGGCCTGGGGGAAGAAGCTGAGCCTAAGCCTCTCTGTCCTAGTAGCTGGGGTTCGCAGGCGTCTGCCTGACCTCAGCAGCTGGAACAGGCTGTTATTGGGGTGGTGGGGGTCTTTCATTATTCTGCAGGCTCTGGATTTGCACCTCTTGTTGTATAGAACCTGCAGAGGAGGTAGCGCAATACCCGTGGTACGCTCGGCTGAGCGCACCACTCTCTGTAGGGCCTTCTTGTCCTGTGCCGTGCTGTTTCCATACCAGGCAGTGATGTTTCCGGTCAAGATGCTCTCTACAGCTCCTGAGTAGAAGGACTGGAGTATCTTCCCCGATACTCTGAACTTCCTTAACTGTCTCAGGTGGTAGAGGCGCTGCTTCGCTTTCTTTACTACTGTGTCTATGTGTGTTGACCATGTCAGATCCTCTGAGATGTGGACCCCCAGGTACTTAAAGCTGCTCACCCTGTCCACGGTAGCCCTGTTAATCATCAGTGGTGTGTGTGTCTCCTGCTGTCCTCTCCTATAATCCACGATCAGCTCCTTGGTTTTACCAATGTTCAGGAGCAGGCTGTTGTCCTGGCACCAGCGTTCCAGTACCTCAACCTCCTCCCGGTAGGCCTTCTCGTCGTTGTCCGAGATCAGCCCCACCACCACCGTGTCGTCTGCGAACTTCACTATGGAGTTGGAGCTGAACTTGGCCACACAGTCGTGTGTGTAGAGTGAGTACAGCAGGGGGCTTAGAACACAGCCCTGGGGGGACCCGATGCTCAGGGTGATGGTGTTGGAGGTCTGACCTCCCACCCTGACCGCCTGGGGTCTTTCACTCAGAAAGTCCAGTACCCAGGCGCTCAGGGCGGAGCTCAGACCCAGCTCGATCAGCTTGTCCACCAGTCTGGTGGGGATTATGGTGTTGAACGCTGAGCTGTAGTCAATGAACAACAGTCTCACATAGCCCCCCTTCTGACGGTCAAGGTGGGAGAGAGTGCTGTGCAGTACCTGGGAGACCGCGTCGTCAGTGGACCTGTTTGTCCTGTATGCAAATTGCATAGGGTCCATATCACTGGGGAGGGAGGCACAAATGTGGTCCTTGACCAGCCTCTCGAAACATTTCATGACCACAGAGGTGAGTGCCACCGGTCTGTAGTCATTTGGACATGTTGGGGAGGGTTTCTTCGGTACAGGGATGATGGTAGACATCTTGAAGCAGGCAGGGACCACTGACTCCGCCAGGGATTGATTAAATATGGCGGTGAACACCGGGGCAAGCTGGTTGGCACAGGACTTAAGTATGCGCCCTGTTATACCATCTGGGCCAGCAGCCTTCCTGGTGTTCACCTGCATAAATGCTCTTCTCACACTGTGTTCCGACAACGAGAGAGCGCCCCCGCCCCCCCGCGGTTGCCCCCCCCCTCCACAACAGCCGGCGCGCCAGTGACGTCACTAGCCAGAGGGCTAGCGGCGACACTGTCTACACCGAACCGAGCGTAGAAGGAGTTGAGTTTGTCCGCTAGAGAGGCGTCGTCGCTCCCCATTGAGGGGGCGCTGACTTTGTAGTCAGTTATTGTCTTCAGTCCCCGCCACAAGCCTCTTGTGTCGTTTTGTGCCATTTGTGTCTCCAGTTTATCAGCATATGTCCTCTTAGCAAGTTTAACAGCCTTGCGCAGAGTGTAGACTGAAGCCTTGTACTCTTCCCTATTTCCTGACTCTCTGCCCAGGTTATAAGCCGTGGTGCGAGAGTTCAGAGCTGCTCTGATAGTACTGTCCACCCAAGGTTTCTGGTTTGGGAACACCCGCACCATTTTCGTGAGGACAATACTGTCAGCTACTGTTGTTATGTAGCTCACAATGGTATCAGCGTACTCACTGACGTCACTGGCGCTTCCTTGAAACATGAAACATTGTCCACACACATTGCTCTGCTCGTGACGCTACCTCATATCGCAGATCTGATTGGTTAGGTAGTAATTTAGCGCTCTGCTCGTGAGAGTCGTGACTCACTTCCTATATTTGGTCCGCGTTTGGTCCGATGAAGTGAACCGAGACCTACGTTTTCAGGCGGACCAGAGTTTGCGTGTTTGGTCCGCACCAGAGTTCGACTGAGCATTCACACCACCCCAAAAAAAGCAGACTATCCGAGAAAACTAACTCTGGTCCGATAGTCCGGACCAAACAGCTCTGGTGTGAAGGCACCCTAAAACACTGTGTCGTCGTAATCTGGCCGTATGGGTTTAACAGTGAAGGACAACTCATTTTATGTAATTTCAACACGTAACACCATCACAATCTTCTTAGCCCTTCGCTGCCACACTACCAAAGGGTTAACCCTTTCACTGCGACAATACAGAAGGTTAACCCTTTCACTGCCACATGACAAAGGGTTAACCCTTTCACTACCACACTACATGCGGTTAACTCTGGGGGAGGAGAGGGACCGTGTGGAACGTAAAGGAAAGTGTCCTTTCCTTTAAATACAATGGAAAGGACACTTTAAAGGAACGAGGAAAATAAAGGTCACTTTAAGGAAAGAAATGTTGTGGTTCGTATATAGTATAGTTTAGAGATAGCAAGTATAGCATAAGAATATAGAGTAAAAACTGTATATTGTATAGTAGTGTACATAGGACCCAGTGCCTTAATTTGTAGCTAACATTGTATTGCAATTATCTCGGGACTTTAACATGTCTATTTTATGTCTATTTTATTACCTGTTTATTATGTCTATTTTATTATTTAGTATTATTGCACAATCAAAGCGGGCATGGCCACCCGCATTTCACTGTATGCCCTGGTATGTATGTGACAAATAAACCTCTTGATTCTTGAATCTTGAATAATGAAAAAACTCTGGGGGAGGAGAGGGACTGTGTGGAACGTAGAGGCTAATGAAAACTCTGGGGAAGGAAGAAAGGGGGACCGTGTGGAACATAGAGGCTAATGAAAACTCTGAGGGAGGGAGAAAGAGGGACTGTGTGGTTTACAAATGGAGGTGGTGTGTGTGTGTGGGGGGAGGGGGAGGGGGCAGCGGGTTCCATCTGACATTCACCAGTCCAACTGGAAATGTCACGGAATGCCAGGCATTACCTCCGGATAGGCTGAGGCTGCTCCCGGCCCTGAGCTATTGATCACAAGAACTTTCCAGTTTTCCCCATTTTTCCTCGTCCCCACAAACCGATAACCCGAAACAAACGGACAGCTCTCCCCTCCTCTCGGTATTCCAGGAGCTACAAACTCCCACAATGACACCGCTCTCCCAGTGAACATTTGTCAACCGAAGTTAATATTCCGATGAGTATTATTCCTGTCACTGTCTTGTCACTGTCACTAATGTACTGAAAGGAGACGAAACAGTTTTCTACCTTGTTAGCTGAAGTCTCTGAATGCAGATACGAAATTTTATGAAACGTCCTATCTCCTCACAGCTCCTCACTAGAGGTGTACAGATATTGCAGACACGGATTCTAAAGTCCTAAAATGTAAGTACTGGTCAACGAGTAACTTTTTTTGACCCATCTAAACTCAAACCATGAGTTTGGAGTCATTGGATGAAAAATATTTAGATACTGTATATGTTGGCCAACCATTATAGAGATGTAATCTGCTTCTTTAGTTACTACTCTTACTATCAGATTTTCCATCAGATTCCCTCCTCATGGGAAACTCTCTGACCGACTGACTGACTGACTGACTGACTGACTGACTGACTGACTGACTGACTGACCGACTGACTGACTGACTGACTGACTGACCAACTGACCGACTAACCGACTGACTGACTGACTGACTGACTGACTGACTGACTGACTGACTGACTAACTGACTGACTGACTGACTGACTGACTGACTGACTGACTGACTGACTGACTGACTGACTGACTGACTGACTGACTGACTGACTGACTGACTGACTGACCGACTGACCGACTGACTGATTGATTGACTGACCGACTGACCAACTGACCGACTAACCGACCGACTGACCGACTGACTGACTGACTGACTGACTGACTGACTGACTGACTGACTGACTGACTGACTGACTGACTGACTGACTGACCGACCGACTGATTGATTGACTGACCGACTGACTGACTGACTGACTGACTGACTGACTGACTGACTGACTGACCGACTGACCGACTGACTGACTGACTGACTGACTGACTGACTGACTGACCGACTGACCGACTGACCGACTGACCGACTGACTGATTGATTGACTGACCGACTGACCAACTGACCGACTAACCGACCGACTGACCGACTGACTGACTGACTGACTGACTGACTGACTGACTGACTGACTGACTGACTGACCGACTGACTGACTGACTGACTGACTGACCGACTGACCGACTGACCGACTGACCGACTAACCGACTGACTGACTGACTAACCGACTGACTGACTGACTGACTGACTGACCGACTGACTGACTGACTGACTGACGACTGACTGACTGACTGACTGACTGACTAACCGACTGACTGACTGACTGACTGACTGAATGACTGACTGGCCGACTGACTGACTGACTGACTGTTTGTCTGTCTGACTGACCGACTACACTAGAAAAGAAATTGGTGCCTTGCCATATTCCTTTTCTGATAGCAAATGAATGACTCAAGACATGAATATTCGTAATTGAATGATTCATAATTTACATCATCCCCATGTGTGCTCTAGATCTCTGCTCTAGATATCAGCTCTAGATCTCTGCTCTAGTTCACAGCGTGGCACGTTGGCTGTGACAGTTTGCTTCACAGTCAACTAACCTCACTACACCTGAGAATACGTTTCATTCAAGACAATGTTTCCATTCCACATGTTAACTTCCCCGCTGATCGCAGCTTTCGTGTTTTCTGTTTAGTCACAGTTTGATGGGTTAAAGTTCAATGGGTTGTTATATGGACTGGGAAGGTTTTGGCGAGTTGAACTATTGACCTTTTTTTTCCGTACTGATGCATTTTATGCAGTCCTGTCTGATAGACACCACAAGCAGAGATCCCTCCCTCTTTTCCACTAGAACGTTTTTGTTTGAGTTTTTCTCAGATAAGCCATACTTTTAGGACCTGAATTTAGATCCATGGCCTCTCTGTGTTGGTCTTTTGAGGAGGGCTGCACTACCGTCTCTGTGTTGGTCTATTGAGGAGGGCTGCGCTACCATCTCTGTGTTGGTCTATTGAGGAGGGCTGCACTACCATCTCTGTGTTGGTCTATTGAGGAGGGCTGCGCTACCATCTCTGTGTTTGTCTTTTGAGGAGGGCTGCACTACCATCTCTGTGTTGGTCTATTGAGGAGGGCTGCACTACCATCTCTGTGTTGGTCTATTGAGGAGGGCTGCACTACCATCTCTGTGTTGGTCTATTGAGGAGGGCTGCACTACCATCTCTGTGTTGGTCTATTGAGGAGGGCTGCACTACCGTCTCTGTGTTGGTCTTTTGAGGAGGGCTGGGCTACTGTCTCTGTGTTGGTCTTTTGAGGAGGGCTGCACTACCGTCTCTGTGTTTTGTCTTTTGAGGAGGGCTGCACTACCATCTCTGTGTTGGTCTATTGAGGAGGGCTGCACTACCATCTCTGTGTTGGTCTATTGAGGAGGGCTGCACTACCGTCTCTGTGTTGGTCTTTTGAGGAGGGCTGCACTACCGTCTCTGTGTTGGTCTTTTGAGGAGGGCTGGGCTACTGTCTCTGTGTTTTGTCTTTTGAGGAGGGCTGCACTACCGTCTCTGTGTTGGTCTTTTGAGGAGGGCTGGGCTACCATCTCTGTGTTGGTCTTTTGAGGAGGGCTGGGCTACCATCTCTGTGTTGGTCTTTTGAGGAGGGCTGCGCTACTGTCCGCTCTATTTCTGTCCTTGCTACTCTATTGTCCTCGGTTGACTGCCCTCACGTCAAGTGCTGGATTTATTGGGCCACTCTGCCGGCTCAGGCAGATAGGCCCTGCAGCAAACCACCCAATCTGAGCTCAGGACTCACAGGAACTATAAACCACTTGAACTGGTGCGGAGCTGCCACTGATTGTGTTCTCAGAGGCCAGAGTCGGGTCAACAACATAGTAGAGAGGGAACCTGTGAGTGTTTCTTTTTCTCTTCCTGGGATGCGAGGATGAAAAGCCACACGACATAGTCCTCACCGCCACACCCCCCTCCCTGTTGTTTACTTTTCCAGATAGCAAAGTGACATTGATTCAATGTCAAAACGACATCAGAATGATTGTTTTTGGTTGAGGTTGAAAAATCTCATTTTAATCCACATTGAATCAAGTTTGAATTAATGTTGACAACTGAAGGCTTTTTTTATGTTAGAAAAGCGACATTGAATCAACATTGATGGTCACATATTGATCCAACATTGTTTCCTTGTCCATTTGCTTTCTGTGTTGTTACTTTTTGTCAGATGCTCTGATGGTTTTCCCATGGATTTTCAAAGGTGTGTAATACCATAGGAAGTTCCTGTGTGCGGTTCCCCTTCGAGTGACGTCCCCTTGTCTCGACATGTCCTTTGCGATCTTGCAATCTCAATTAGCCATTATATCACAGCTGTGAGCCTCGTATTACATTTGGCTCTGCGGTACAGAATGGGTCCTCAGTTTATTGTCCTGAAGTGGTGGTACGCCTTTGATTGCATGTGGGGCTTGGTTCAATTAGCCCCCAGTCCTCAGCCCTTACTAACCGTCCTCTCTCTTGTATTGCCAAAGTAATTCCCTTACCAGCCCACCCTTTAAACATCACCTGCCCCTAACATGTGTGGTGGAACCGGAGAGGTCAATTATCTGCGTGGTCAAATCTTCATGGTCGTTTATTGATAAAGGAACACGCCAACTTTTTGGGAAATTAACTTATTTGCCATCTACCCTGGAGTTAGACAATCAGATACATACCCTTTTCTTCTCTGTGCATGCATTAGGCTTAGGGAACAGCCGCACCGTTAGCCTAGCTTAGTGTCATTCACTGGAAGTAGGTGTGCCAGTGTAGCCTAGTTCCCAACAGTCACGAAATACACTCCAAATACAACTCCAAAATGTTCCTGTAAACATGTTGTGACCTGTGTATTTACCACGTAAAAAAATTAATAATAATAATTAGACCTTTTCGTTTTCTAAGCAGATATATACTCGGAACTATTTTTTCCAAACCACTGCTGCCTGGGCGCAGTGATTTCATCACCTCAAAAGCCCAGTTTTTCAAAAAGCAACAGGGCTTTTGAGGTGATGAAATCACTAGGCTACACAGGCACACCTACTTCCAGTGAATGACGCTAAGCTTGATTGATTGATTGATTGAAAACTTTATTAACAGATTGCAGAATGGGTACAGTACAGTACAGCTCAATACATACAATTGTTAAGGGGATGCAGACCAGAGAAAGACTTTCGTCTTGTTTACATCAGGGTCCCCCATTTTCAATTCATTGTAACATATATGACATACAGATAGACAGTACTGCTACATCTATACATTTATGACATACCAGATTTGCAAATACAGTACTGTTTGTGATACGAAAAGAGTCCAGAAAAGAAGTATATACATTTGACGTAGAAACTGTACATTGGAGGAGGTTGGGTAGGTGGCGGGGGGGGGGGGGGGGGGTACTGTACATTGGAGGAGGTTGGGTAGGAGTGGGGGGGAGGTTGGGTAGGAGGGGTGGGTGGGGGACACTGTACAACTGTACAAGCAACACTGTACATTGGAATATTGACAAGACCATACTTGGTCATTTTTACTGTACATTGGAGGGGGTTGTGTTAGGACATTTACAGGGGCCAGTTTCGAATTGCAGTCTCCCGTAGGTGGTTTTTGAGAGTGTTTTTGAAAGTGGGTAGTGATTCACATTCCTTTACAGCTTTGGGTAGTGCGTTCCACATTGATGTGGCATAATTGCGAAACGTGTTTAGTCCCTTGTTTGAGCCGAATCTGGCTAACAGTGTGGCTGTTCCCTAAGCCTAATGCATGCACAGAGAAGAAAAGGGTATGTATCTGTGTTGACAATAATGAGTGTGCTCTCCCGTCATCCATTCAGAGTGATTGACTGATTGACACCAGCTGAGTGATTGACTCATTACGACCAGCTGAGTGTGTGTATATAAGAGCGACCTTCACAAATAAAAATGTTGCTTCCTTGATACACGAATCCTGTCTCACAGCGTTTTATTCCTTCTCTCTATATACTGTATAGTCCAGGTTATGATGTCTAGCCAATACGCAATATCCGACATTCAACAGGTTATGGGCCCAGAGCGCTAGAATCATGACGACCAGACAATCGGAAGGGAATTCGCGTTGGTCTCGTCTAGCGTTTGACGGAGATGAACAAAAGTATGAACTGTGGGAGACTAAGTTCATGGGCCATCTCCGGCTACAGAGACTAAAGGACACTCTCGAAACGGATCTCCCTGACGAGGCGTCTGCTGTCGAGTTGAGAGAAGATGGTGAGAAAAACGCATTGATATACGCAGAGCTCATCCAGTTTCTGGACGATAAGAGTTTATCGCTGGTAATGCGAGAAGCGTCTGATGATGGACGGAAAGCCATCGGAATATTGCGCAATTATTATGCGGGTTCAGGGAAGCCAAGGATTATCAGTCTCTATATATAGCTGACTACACTGCACAAGTCTAGCAGTGAAACGGTGACTGTTACAAAGGATCAGATTAAACCGAATATATATATTTATTGATTGATATATATTGCATAGTATTTGTATATCGTTTGATATCCCTTGTATATTCCTTGTACATATACACGGAATACCCCTTTAGCCTAGTACAGACCATAATATTTCATTCTCCTATTGGACAGCGGTCCACAGGCGCCAGGGCCGTGCCTCCAGAGTCAGGTTCAAAGCCACCGTCAAGACATGTCTGTACATGCCCGGCCTTGCCCAGGAATACGAGACAGAAATGAGGTTGGCACTAGTTTGTTCGCCGTGCATATAAATATGGCGCAGGTGAATACAGAAGTAGAGTTACCCAATAAGTTGAAGCCTCACCCACGATACAACGTGCGGTGAAGTATGGCCTGTTTGGCCCCAAATAGAGCATTGAGACCGCGTGCGAATTAATAACTGAATTGTCAGAGTTTGGCGCTATACCGTCGAGTGCGACATATTTCTATTAAGTCAGTAATAGTCTATTTGTGTATAGTGTATCGTGCGGCTAAAGTTCTACAGTGACCAGCATCACCAACGCTTCCTCGTACCAGCTAGAGTGCTTATCCAGGCTGGGCTGCTTTCATGGCGCTTTCACCCGAGGAGACCTAGACGAGAACCGTGTGGACATGTACACTGGATTAATCTACCCGACGACTACATAGCCCTTTGCGGCTGGATTATATTTGTTTTGGTCCTGTGATTTATGGAGCGGAGAATCGCCAACGCCTACACGTGTGGGATTTACCCTGTGAGGAGTCAAGTCGAGTCTGCGCCTCAGAGAGCCTGAGGCCGGCTAGCTTTCTTCACTGTGGAGCTACAGTCTACGGAGAACAGCTGTATTCGTCTGTGGATCAAGAGACTATTGCACCGTCTCCTGTACTTGGAGTCTCCTTAGTCATCGTTGACCAGACTCTCTACTACCGACAGATCCTCTACCCCTGCTGGCTTACAACCGGGGGGACCCTTCCAGTATCTCCCGCTATATATTACTAGTGTACCATAGATATAATTCCCTAAGATTCAGGTTGTATAATTACCTCCTGCGTAACCAGAGAATGGACATTCATTATTGATTTGCCTACGCACATTCCTTTGCCTTATAAGCGCATCCAAAGTATAATAGAGAAGTATATTATGTACCTTTTGCTGCAATAAATACTTAATTACCACTTTGTGTGGAACCGATTCATTGTGGGAAGTGTTCATCATATTTATATATCATGTACTGTATGGCCAGTAATTAAAGTACATAAAGCGGTAGTGGTTTAATGATACCATACTTATCAATACAGTCAGGGAATTGTACCCCTCAGTTACAATTGGTCCTTCGAGCCGGAGGGTAACTAGTGTAATATTAATATAGTGGTATTAATATTGACATGGCCTATGATGAACACTCCACAAAACGGTTCTCCTAAAGTAGATCGCCCGCAGCGTAGACGGCAGACACCTCAGTACTTAGAGGATTACGTTGCCAATATACTACCTAGCTTTCTACAGACGGTAAACGCGGAAAAAGTAGATAGTAAGATTATGTCCGACCCTATCGACCAGGCTACCCCGCCAATAGAAGCCCTAGTGGGTTCTAACATAACTGACCAAGCTCACGGTAGGGACCAGGAGGGACCCGACATGACTTTACCCCCCGCCAAGACCGAAGAAGTAGTCCCCGGAGAGCTCCAGGATAAAGACAGCTCTCCAGGGATGGAACTCTACCCGCTACAAGAAGAGGAGAGCACCCCGGAGATGGATCTCCAGGACTCGCCACAGGAGAACAGATCTCCAACGAGTACTGCCAGGAGCGGATCACCTCAACCAGCGTCTTCCCCCAGCGAGGCGGACAAGATGCTGGCACAGGCATTCCTCGCCAGCCTAGCAGCCTAAACAGAGCGCGATCGACTGCAAGCACAGACGCTTAGTGAGCGCGAACATTCTTCCATGGAAAGAGAACGCCTTCAGGCGCAGCAACGGAGCGACGAAGATCGTATATGTCTAGAGATTAGACGCCTTCAGACGGAAGAGAATATGGTAAGGGACCGGGCCGAAGCCCAGCGCGCCGCCGCCGAAGCCCAGTGCGCCGCTGCCGGTGCCCAAAGAGAAGCAGAGCGCGACCTCGCTCTCACCAAGCGCGAAGCCGAGCGCGACCGATTACAAGCGCAGATAATGGAGCAGCTGATCACCAGGGCAACACCCCCTCCCTCCGCACGGGGTTCCAGGGCCTCGTCAAGACAAGGGTCAAGGGCACCCTCCCCTACCCGATCAAGCGACCCTGAGCCCGACCACCAGAGAGAGCCTATACCCCCCTCCGAACCCCTTCCCCGACCGGTCCAAGTGAGACCCAGCTACAAGGAAGAAACGGTCTACACCGCGGAGAGGCTAAATAGACGACTACAGGATCTAGAGGACCTGCCAGAGGAAGAAGAAGAGGGAGAGGAGGAGAGTCAAGCCCGACAGCAGCACAGTACTCCACAGGACCAGGAGGTCCAGTACAGCCCAGGCTCTACCCCCGCGGCTCTGCGCTACAGACCCCCGACTCAATTCACGGGTGAGCTTGACGCACGACCAGCCCCGAGGAACAGCACCTGGATACGCGGGCCATGGTACCCAGCAGGTACCAGCCCACCAAGAGGCGTAAGAGGAGACTCGCCTAGGAGGCCTCTCTTCCAACGCTCACCGATGTGCCAGCCATCCATGGCATCATACATTGGCACACCGACGTTTCCGGACTTCACCCACGAGAACAGAGCACAGTACACGGAGCTACGAATGTGCTTAGAGACAATGATGTCCGATGTAGCTGATGAAACGTACAAGTATGCTATCCTACTGAAGCACCTCAAGGTGCCCCGAGCGCACAATATAGCGCTGGCCTATGCCACCTCTACTACCCCATACACAGCGGCTCTAGCAGCACTCGACCAAAGATATGGACGCATATGGGACTACGTAATACAAGAGATAAGGCATATTGACCGCCTACCCCCAGCCACAGACAATCGCTCACTAGATGACCTGTCTATCAAGGTACAATCCCTGGTAGGGATGCTGGGGGCGCAAAGAGAAAAGGGTATGCACGAACTGTACGCAAACTCTAATGTCGAGAGGATTTTAGAGAAGCTTCCGCCCGCCCGACAAGAGCGCTTCAGGCGGCAAAGAGACCACCGTGATCCTAACGGTCCCGAGCCATCCCTCCTAGACCTAGCCGACTTCCTGGCGAGAGAAGTCAACAGCCTACGGTTGGATACGTTCATGCGGAGCACCCCAAGCTCCAGAGAGGGACCTAGGAGAGCAAACGATGGCCGCAGATTGGTGACCGTCATGCACCAATCAGAATCAGTACCGAGCAGCAAGAACCACAGTACCCCCTCGATGAAAGAGAAGTGGAAGATGGTGTGCCCGTACTGCGAAAAGGAACACTGGTTGTCACAATGTGACACGTTCAAGAAGATGACCGCCGACGAGGTGAGTCAATGGATAAAGTCCAACCGACGCTGTTACCGATGTGCGCGCAGTCACATGGCAGCCGATTGCCGCTTAAAGAAGAGGTGTAGTCGGTGTGACGGAGCCCACCTAGATGTCCTACACGACAGTAACAGAAGAAAGCCTGCACCCTCAAGCAGCACAAAGGCAAGTGTTATGTACATTGACCCCGCCAGCAGCGGGGGCGCCCGGGTGCTCTTAAAGGTGGTCCGCGTAACACTGAGTTACCAAGATAAGGTCATGGACACTTACGCCGTCCTTGACGATGGGTCAGAGAAGACCCTTCTCCTCGCGTCCGCTGCGGCCCAGCTGGGGCTGCGGGGGAGCGAAAACCAGATGACGATTCGGACAATAAGAAGAGATCTAAAGACGATAAAGGGCGAGAATGTCTCCTTCACTATCGCAGCAAGCGGGCAGCCAGAGAGACGGTATAGGATTACTAATGCTTTCACCAGCCAAGAAATAGGCCTGTCGCAGTACACCTACCCCATCGCCAAGCTGATGGATAAATATGTGCACCTGCGTCAACTACCTATACCGCTCATAGACGGTGCCACCCCGACCCTGCTGATAGGCTCCGACCATGCAGACCTCATCGTCCCGATAGACCGGGTCCACACAGGGCCCAGAGGCTGTCCTGCAGCAGTCGAGACCCGCCTAGGATGGACATTACAAGGCCCCCTCGCTAAGTCTCTTAACCGAACAGCAGCCACTAACTGCATCCACTCCAGAGTGACAGAAGAAGACACCACCCTCCTACAGCATGTCGAGAGGCTATGGACACTAGAGACAATGCCCTTTAAGAACGAAAAGAAAGACATTCGTTCCAAGGAAGACATTTACGCTATAGCCCTCCTCGAGCGGGGGACAAAGAGAGTCAAAGTCAACGGAGTGATGAGATACGCAACTCCACTCCTGAGGCGAGAGGGTATGCCTACCTTCCACGCCCCAAAAGAAGCGACGGAGCGGTATCTATTGAACACAGAGCGGCGCCTAGCCAGAGACCCCGCTCAAGAGACTGTGTACCGCGCTGAGATTAACAAGCTAATCACAGCGGGACACATAAAGAAAATTGACATTAAAGAGGCCGATGAGACGACCGAATCATGGTACGTGCCGCACCACAAAGTCCACCACAACGGCAAGGATCGTATTGTGTTCAACTGCAGCTACCAGATCGGATCACAAAATCTGAATAAAGAGCTCTTGCCCGGCCCAACACTCGGCCCCTCTCTACTAGGCGTGTTACTACGTTTCCGCCAAGACAAGGTGGCCATCAGCGGCGACATCAAAGGGATGTTCCTGCAGGTGAGACTAGTGGAGGAGGACAAGCCCCTGCTGCGGTTCCTATGGAGAGAGAGGATCGGGGATGAGCAACCAGCCATCTATCAATGGGAAGTCCTCCCTTTCGGAACCACATGCAGCCCATGCTGTGCTACGTTTGCACTGCAAAAGCACGTCGCAGAGGACCCAGCAGCTGATGAAGAGGTCCGACAAAGTGTAGGAAATAGTTTCTACGTGGACAACTGTCTGCAAAGCGTCTCGACGCCAGAAGAAGCCGAGGCCCTTCTACTCAAGCTCCGCGCCTCCCTGATCAAAGGCGGCTTTGATCTCAGGCAGTGGGCCAGCAGCGACCCGCAAGTATTGCGCAGCCTCTCCCCCGAGGACAAGGCAGCAAGCAGCGAGACCTGGATGGCGACCATCCCAGGAGAAGCCCAAGAAATGACATTAGGACTAGTCTGGCGCTTCAAAACAGACTCGCTCCATTATAAACACACACCCCTGACCAAGGAGCAGGGAAGGTCGACTGCACTACCGACCACCAGACGGAGTGTATACAGAACACTCGCCAGACAATATGACCCGTTGGGATGTATTCTACCTTACACCACCAGGGCAAAGATGATTGTAAGAGCGTTATGGGACAAGGACCAGGGCTGGGACGACCCCATACCCGAACACCTTGCATCCACATGGAGAGAGTGGGAGACGGAACTCAGCTCACTCCCAGGTGTCAACATACGCCGCAGCTACTTCCCACCCACAGTGAGGCCGGAGACGTGCCAGATGGACCTGCACGTCTTCAGCGACGCCTCCGAAGTAGCCTACGGTTCGGTGGCCTACTTGCGTGCCCGAGAGGAGGGAGGAGAAATACATACTGCTTTCATCCTGGCTCGCTCAAGAATAGCCCCACGAAAGCAACAATCTATCCCACGTCTAGAGCTCTGCGCAGCCCTAGCAGGAGCGCAACTCGCCACGTTAATCCAACGTGAACTCACCATTCCGGTGCAAAGAACAATCTTGTGGTCAGACTCCACGACAGTACTCACATGGATCCGGTCTGATTCGTGCAGATACAAGGTCTTCATGGGAGTCAGAGTCACAGAGATTCAAGATTTAACAGAAGTAGCAAGCTGGAGGTATGTGGACACAAAACACAACCCAGCTGACGTCATCACCCGGGGAATGTCCCTGGATGACCTCACCCGTCACAACCTATACAGTGACGGGCCAGAGTTCCTCAAGATCCCGGAAGAAGAGTGGCCTACACCCACCCCACGGGAAGCGAGTAAAGAGGAGGCCGAAAACAAGAAATCTATGTTCTGTGGATTGAACACACTCGTCTCCACAGACCCCGACATAGACGATTGCCTCACCCTAGAGAGTGCGCAGCTAAAGACATTCCTGCGGCACCACCCAGAGGTTCAGCTCACTACTGACATTACAGCAGCTGACTACGAAGAAGCAGAACTTCTTCTACTACAACGAGCCCAGAGAGACTCGTTCCCCGATGAGCTAGACTGTCTACAGGGAGCAAAGCCCGTCCCATCAGACAGCAGACTGCTCCACCTAGCCCCCGAGAGCGACGCCCATGGTCTCATCAGAGTGGGTGGTCGTCTGCGGAGAGCTCCAGACTTACCGGATGACGTCAAGTACCCGATAGTCTTAAACAGCCGACACAAGGTCACAGAGCTGATCATAAAGAAATACGACGAGGATGTGCATCACGCCGGGGCAGAGAGAGTCTTCGCGGAGATCAGACGTCGTTATTGGATACTGCAAGGGAGAGAAGCAGTGCGGCGCTTCCAGCGAACCTGTCTAGACTGTCGTAAGTGGCGAGCGCAGCCCAGTATACCCCGGATGGCTGACCTACCTCCCTGTCGCCTCCGACTCGGCGACAAGCCTTTTCACTCCACCGGTATGGACTGTTTCGGCCCGCTGTATATAAAGAAAGGAAGAGGAACCGAGAAGCGGTGGGGTATTGTATTCAAATGCATGACCACCCGAGCGATGCATATAGAACTCCTTCCAACCATGAGCACAGACTCATTCCTTATGGCCTTCCGAAGATTCACATCGCGGAAAGGCAAACCGTCTATATTATTGTCTGATCACGGGACAAACTTCAAAGGCGGAGAAAGAGAGCTGAGAGAGAGCTTCCAAGCTATGGGCCCAGAACTTAAGACCCACCTCGCTCCATCCCAGATTGACTTCCAGTTTAATCCCCCGAACGCACCTCACTTCGGTGGAACTTGGGAACGAGAAGTACGTTCAATAAAGACAGCCCTGTACGCCGTGCTTGGGGCCCAGACCGTGGCGGAAGAAGTCCTAATGACAGTCCTCACGGAGATCGAGGGAGTATTGAACTCAAAGCCCCTCGGTTACGTCTCAAGTGATGTAGCAGATGTCGACCCAGTCACCCCCAACACACTCTTGATGGGGCGGCTGGACCCCGCGCTACCACAGACAATGTACAGGCCTGAAGAAGCGAACGGCCGAAGAATGCGGAGGTACAGTCAAGTATTGGCTGACAAGTTTTGGAACAGCTTCCTACTCCACTATCTACCGTCTCTACAGACCCGCCAGAAATGGGTGAAAGAGAGAGACAATTTGACAGAAGGAACAGTCGTCATGATTATCGACCAGTCACTACCCCGAGCTATGTGGCCGGCTGGCCGAGTAAACAAAGTGATCACCGGTGCCGACGGAAAGGTCCGAGCAGCCGAAGTGCTCGTCCAAGGACGGATCTACACCCGACCCGTGGCGAGGCTAATAGAACTGCCAAGGCTCCCCGATACTATCGATGGCGCTATACCGTCGAGTGCGACATATTTCTATTAAGTCAGTAATAGTCTATTTGTGTATAGTGTATCGTGCGGCTAAAGTTCTACAGTGACCAGCATCACCAACGCTTCCTCGTACCAGCTAGAGTGCTTATCCAGGCTGGGCTGCTTTCATGGCGCTTTCACCCGAGGAGACCTAGACGAGAACCGTGTGGACATGTACACTGGATTAATCTACCCGACGACTACATAGCCCTTTGCGGCTGGATTATATTTGTTTTGGTCCTGTGATTTATGGAGCGGAGAATCGCCGACGCCTACACGTGTGGGATTTACCCTGTGAGGAGCCAAGTCGAGTCTGCGCCTCAGAGAGCCTGAGGCCGGCTAGCTTTCTTCACTGTGGAGCTACAGTCTACGGAGAACAGCTGTATTCGTCTGTGGATCAAGAGACTATTGCACCGTCTCCTGTACTTGGAGTCTCCTTAGTCATCGTTGACCAGACTCTCTACTACCGACAGATCCTCTACCCCTGCTGGCTTACAACCGGGGGGACCCTTCCAGTATCTCCCGCTATATATTACTAGTGTACCATAGATATAATTCCCTAAGATTCAGGTTGTATAATTACCTCCTGCGTAACCAGAGAATGGACATTCATTATTGATTTGCCTACGCACATTCCTTTGCCTTATAAGCGCATCCAAAGTATAATAGAGAAGTATATTATGTACCTTTTGCTGCAATAAATACTTAATTACCACTTTTTTGTGGAACCGATTCATTGTGGGAAGTGTTCATCATATTTATATATCATGTACTGTATGGCCAGTAATTAAAGTACATAAAGCGGTAGTGGTTTAATGATACCATACTTATCAATACAGTCAGGGAATTGTACCCCTCAGTTACAGTGACTGACTATGTAATTCGGGCAGAAAGGGCAATAACTGCACTGAGAAACGCAAATGAGATTTTGAGTGACTGCCCGAGGCATTTAAACCCTTTGCAATACATGTCACACAGAGTGATGAGACTATAGTGTTTTCTGAGTTTAAGACTAAGCTCAGGAGTTTTGAGGACACTGAGAAAATGCGCGTTACCACATCGGATGACGATGTTATGCGAGCCCAAGCCCTGTCTGACCGGGGTGCACAGAATGCCCAGACGCTGTAAAAGCTCCACACATCAAGGGGCGACCTGCAGACGGAGACAGGAGCAGAACGATGCGCGAGGCGTGTCTGTGAAAGTGAGTTGTCATGACAACAACCAGTGATGCCAGTAACGCATTACTAAGTAACGCGTTATTGTAATCTGATTACTTTTCCCCGAAAATAGTAATCTAACGCGTTAATCTTTAAAAGCCAGTCATCTGATTGCAGTTACTTGTCCAAGTGGCTGTGCGTTACTATTTCGTTACTATCTCATCATAAATTCATAATGCAGTCGGAATGCAGTATTTTATTTCGTTTTCGACAGTCAAAAATACATTTTGAGCTGTTTTTCTTATTTGGGAGTGACGTGGTGTGGCAGTGAAAGGGTTAAATACAAGAAAATGTCCGGCGGCGTGACTGGACCCTCTGTCTGTGAGTGACTCTGCTTTGGTCCAATCACATTCCCCATCCACAGTCTGCGAATCAGAGGCAGAGTAGGGCGGGTCTTCACAGCACGTCATGTGACATATGCGCCAATCGTGTGACAGCAGGGTTCCGTCGTCGGAGAATTCCACCCCAAAACGCTTGGCAAAATTAAAAGTGAAACCGCAAGATGACTTTTGCGGTTTCTGTTCAGAATTCCACCCCAAAACGCTCGTCTAAACGTAGCCTCAGTCACTACTTCACGTTTATTCATATGCGGAGGAAACAAAATACTGTCTACCGCTAAAAACAGCACATCCAATTGCATTGAAAGCATCTGGAATCACAACACTAGCCGACGCTTCGACTAGGTACAGGAGGGTTGATGGTGGCAGAGCAAAAGCTCTTATTTGCCAGATTTACAGTTAATTTACATTTACATTTTACATTTACTGATTGTATGTTTATAGAGAGACATTTATAAAAACAATTTAATAGTTACAGTTGATATAATTGAATAGTTCAGCCTGCATTTGTTAGATGTGATACACTGGTTTTGTAAAACCACTGGCTGGCTGCTCTAATGCTGTGAGCATCATAGACTGTTGCTTTACCATACTTGATGGTACAGAAGCTGAAGCACTAGTTTAACAATTTACGTTATGTGCAGAGAAACAAGTTAAAAACAATTTATGCACTTTCAATAAAGCGTTTAAAAAAACTGTTGGGGGAACGACGACGACTTCGTAACCTAGTTACTTTCAAAGTAACTAAGTTACTCTGATAATCAAGTAATCAGTAAAGTAACTTAGATTACTTTTTAAAGGAGTAATCAGTAATCAGTGGCATCACTGACAACAACACATATGCGTTTCTGACGAGGGAAGGCGATCCAGGACGCGGTGTTAAGAAGAAGGGCCTGATGGTGGACACCGGTGCGACTGCGCATATAATCACCGACCTGGCCAAGTTCAAGGTATTCGATGACGGATTCCAGGCCGAGTCTCACTGCGTGGAGTTGGCTGACGGCACGAGGAGCAACGGCGTCGCAGAGCGCAGAGGGGACGCGGAGGTGTGCTTGATTGACAGCAGAGGCAGGCGACTGACTACAACACTGAGAGGGGCGCTGTACATCCCCTCATTCCCGCAGGACATCTTCTCTGTGAGAGCAGCCACCACTGGTACTGGAGCCACTGTGATCTTCAGACAAGGAGAAGACGTCCTACAGCACAGAGACGGTACTGAATTTCACATCCATGAGCATAATAGGCTGTATTATTTGCCCATGGTGGATGACCAATGTGATCAGAGCAAGGGCTGTTTTGATATACAGACATGGCATGAAATTCTAGGACACTGCAATTATGCTGATGTTGAGAAACTCCAGCCTATTGTTGATGGTATGACTATTAAAGGGAAAATAGACAAGTCTAAACTGAACTGTGAAGTGTGCACTCAAGGAAAGTTTGTACAAAGCTTCAACAGGAAGCCTGATGTGAGAGCCAAAAAGGTTCTAGAGTTGGTGCACACAGACCTAGCAGGTCCTATTGACCCAGTGTCCATAGATGGGCATAGATTTACACTTTCGTTTACTGACGACTACTCAAGTACTGTGTTTATCTATCATCTGAAGCATAAGAGTGATACTGTGCAAGCAACAGAGCAGTTCATAGCTGACACCGCCTCATATGGGAGGATCAGACGCATCCGGTCTGATAATGGTACAGAATACACTGGTAAAGAGTACCAAGGGCTACTGAGGAAAAATGGTATAAAGCATGAGACGTCATCACCATATTCGCCACATCAGAATGGTACTGCAGAACGCCAGTACTGGTACTGCTTGTCTAACTCCAGGGTAGATGGCAAATAAGCTAATTTCCCAAAAAGTCGGCGTGTTCCTTTAAAGCATTGCCAATCAAGTACAAATTCTTGTTCTGTGGCCATGAGAAATCAATTCTGTGAGCTTGCTCCTTATGCTTTCTGGGAAGGGGGTTGGGGTTGTGGGGAGGAGTGAATAGGTTCTACCGTCAAAATAAAATAAAAGATTATGATATCATATTTTGACCATACCGCCTACACACACAGTGAAAGAACATCAAGCTGCTGCTTCTTGTTGCAGCAGCAGAGCCACTGATTTATGCTAATGCTTGCTTGCTCACGGGGAGCATCTGTATAGCCGCGTGCCCGAGTGAGTAGTGATTATTTATAAGGTGGCATTGTGAGTGTCTGCTAGTTGGAAGGAAAGTGGCAAACAGGAGTAAAGAGGTTGTGTGTGTGTGTGTGTGTGTGTGTGTGTGTGTGTGTGTGTGTGTGTGTGTGTGTGTGTGTGTGTGTGTGTGTGTGTGTGTGTGTGTGTGTGTGTGTGTGTGCGCGCGCGTGCGTGCGTGCGTGCGTGCGCGTGTGCGTGTGCAATGTGTTTTCATCCATATCTGTTTTTGCGCTTGCATACCTGTGTTGTGCATTGTATTCGATTAAACATTTTAAGTATTCTGTAGTGTCGTCTCACTCAATTATTGCACAAATTATCTTCAAATAATTCTGGAATCAATGTTAAATCCCTCATGAATGTCGAATGTCAGTCAGTTTTTCCTGTACATGCAAGATGATAGCTAAGTATGCCCTCTAGTGTTGGGCTAGGTTAATTACATGTAGGTGCAGAACAGTCTGGCAGTATGGCTGTCATTCTGGACAACAGATCTTTTTTCTCTCAGTCTGTTGGATGGAGTTGGAGTTGCTGGTTGTATCCTATAGTATAGTCCTATATAGATGTGTAGATATCGAGGTAGGGAATGTTGTTGGCAGTACCATGGTACTTTACAAAAAGGTATTATGGTAGTTGGATGGTAATTTCTATTTTACCATTGTATCTGGCATTTTTTATGTACCTTGGTACTGTTGTGGTAAAAGTTATGTATCACTATAGTACCACTTTGTACGGATATAATCCAATCCAAGTTAAAATAATGCAGTAAACACAAAATACATTTTCTGGTATCCCTTCCCACTTTATCCATTATTCGTACAATTTCTCTTGCATGAACTACAACTCACAAAGACACCCAGTGAGCAAAACACGTCTTTTCAACCAAGCGTCTTTGCATAGCTCTCGTATAACCCAGCCAAATCGTGTTTTTTTGTAGACTTATTTTAAACTATGCACTAAACTTATTATTTCAATGCATTAACATCTCCAAATATGAAAAATATGCACCACAGACGTCCTGCAAACGCGCCTACAAATATCTGAGCACGATATTTCCGAAGATTTAAGGTGACGTCTATCCATCGCTCGCATTTAGCCCAGGATAATCTTGTCTAAGCTTAGACGTATTTTAAACTATGCACTAAGTATATTATTTCAATGCATTCACATCTGAAAATATTAACAATATGCACAGATGTCCTGAGGGGGTGAGTTTAGGGAGGCGAGTGTAACGGGGAAGCTGGTGAGTCAGATGGTTTGCCATTTGATCAGCAGGTGGTGCTGATAGTGCTGGGAAACCTGACTGATCACAATCCTGCATGATTAAATAACATGTCTGAACGTTCTTCTGACTGTGTGTGTGTGTGTGTGTGTGTGTGTGTGTGTGTGTGTGTGTGTGTGTGTGTGTGTGTGTGTGTGTGTGTGTGTGTGTGTGTGTATCGATAGCTCTCATTTAGCCCAGGAGAATCTTGTCTAAGCTTAGACGTCTACCAAACTTTCACTTTTCACCCCATTTTAGACATTATTTAAACGTCTAAGCTTAGACAAGACGTTCAAAACACGTCTAAGCTTAGACGTTCAAAACACGTCTAAGCTTAGACGTCTACCAAACTTTCACTTTTCACCCCACTTTAGACAGATTTTAGACGTCTATGTCATGACGTTGAAACAACGTCTAAGCTTAGACGTTTAAAACACGTCTAGAATAGACGTCTACCAAACTTTCACCTTTCACCCCATTCTAGACTGATTTTAGACGTCTATGTCACAACGTTGAAACAACGTCTAAGTTTAGACGTTCAAAACACGTCTAGAATAGACGTCTACCAAACTTTCACTTTTCACCCCATTCTAGACCGAATTTAGCCTAGCCTTGATTGACATTTTTTATTAACAGATTGCATAATGAGTACAGTACAGTACAGCTCAATACACACAATTGTTAACCCTTTCACTGCCACACTACCAAACGGTTAACCCTTTCACTGCGACAATACACAGTATGTTAACCCTTTCACTGCATATGTAGTATCCTCAAGAATATGTGCATAATCTTGTGCAATTTTTGCAATTGTACATATCTAATTTAAATTATTAGAAGCATTGTGGTAAACTTTATATTACCAGCTATACGTTAATATAATTAACCAAGTTCACATTGTGAGATGGAGAGTTCAGTGTTCTGATGGCCTGGGGGAAGAAGCTGAGCCGGAGTGTCTCTGTTCTCGTAGTGTGTGTACGGCGTTTGCCTGACCGCAGCAGCTTGAACAGGCTGTTGTTGGGGTGGTGGGGGGTGTTTAATTATTCTGCAGGCTCTGGATTTGCACCTCCTGTTATATAAGACCTGCAGGGGTGGTAGTGCAATACCCGTAGTACGCTCTGCTGAGCGCACCACTCTCTGTAGGGCCTTCCTGTCCTGTGCCGTGCTGTTTCCAAACCAGGCAGTGATGTTTCCAGTCAGAATGCTCTCTACAGCCCCGGAATAGAAGGAGTGGAGTATCTTCCCCGATACTCTGAACTTCCTTAACTGTCTCAGGTGATAGAGGCGCTGTTTAGCCTTTTTCACCACAGAATATATGTGTGTTGACCATGTCAGGTCCTCTGTGATGTGGACTCCCAGGTACTTGAAACTGCTCACCCTGCTCACCCTGTCCACGATAGCCCCGTTTATCCACAGTGGCGTGTGTGTCCCCTGCTGTATTCTCCTATTCTATTCTATTCTATTCAAAGACACATGACCCCCCACAGGAACAAACACTTTTAAAACCACTCTCAAGGAGCACCTACGGGAGACTGCAATTCGAAACTGGCCCCTGTGAATATCCTAACCCAACCCCCTCCAATGTACAGTAAATGTCCTAACCCAGTAATACACAAGACCCTCTTCTTGGACCTAGTAAGGTTTCGTCGATAATCCAATGTACAGTTACCCCCCCCCCCCCCCGCCTACCCACCCCCCGCCCCACCCAACCACCTCCAATGTATAGTCCGCCTCCCCCACCCCACCTACCCAACCCCCCCCACCCCACCTCCTATACAATGTACAGTCTCTTCGTCAAATGTATATACTCTCTTTTTTTTTTCTTTTTTTTTAACTCTTTTTGTATCACAAACAGTACTGTATTTGTAAATCTGGTATGTCATAAATCCAATCTCCCCCAATCCTATTCAATCTAGTTAGCTGCAGCTCAAATGTATCCCCTTGCCCCACTTTGCCTTTTATGTCTCTGTCTGTGTTTTGTGTATTTGTATGTTTGTTTTTGTTTTGCTGCCATTTTGGCCAGGTCTTGCTCGAAAAAGAGATCTTTGATCTCAAGTGACTACCTGGTAAAATAAAGGTAAAATAAAAAAATGTATGTCATATTATGTTATGATGAATTGAAAATGGGGGACCCTGATGTAAACAAGATGAAAGTCTTTCTCTGGTCTGCATCCCCTTAACAATTGTGTTTATTGAGTTGTACTGTGTACCCATTCTGCAATCTGTTAATAAACTTTTCAATAAATCAATCAATCAATCAATGAGTGGTGCTGAGAGGGAGGGGGCAACGCGGAAGTCTCGCGTAATCGCACGAGGGTCGCCCGTTTTAACACGGGTTGGAAACCCCGTTCCA
Source organism: Notolepis coatsorum (assembly GCF_963971535.1). Taxonomy (NCBI): domain Eukaryota; kingdom Metazoa; phylum Chordata; class Actinopteri; order Aulopiformes; family Paralepididae; genus Notolepis; species Notolepis coatsorum. The sequence goes on along the minus strand of NC_140169.1, from coordinate 78,909,284 downwards.
CCCTGGTCCCTTCGCTGTTCGCTGTCCTCAAGCAAGGTAATGTCTGTCTCTGTTATTTTAATAAAATGTGGCCAAGTCCATTACTATTCCCTCTCGAAACGTAACCGGGTTGACTACTATATATCTAATGGCATGTGTAGTTGGTTCATACGAGTGTACGTGCTTGTATTTCTATAAAAAATGGTTAGATCTTACATGTTGCACGCGCACTAGGCCTGGGCGGTATCATTTATTTCATACCGTTATACCATAATGACCTAATACCCCGGTGTACGGTATTGAACGGTATGACTTTCATTTTCATCAGCGGGGGGGGGGGGGGGGGGCAACCCGTGTTACCAAGTAAACAAATCGCGGAGATGGCCAGTTAACCCACAGCATCGAGTACTACTATCATTAGCTCTCAGAATGGTAGCCAATAGCCAGAAGCCTGCAGCATCCTAGTAATGCTAACGTTAACTCTCAGAATGGTAGCCAGGAGCCCCGCAGCACCCTAGTACTAGTAACGTTAGTATTGTGTATTCAAAAACGCACCGGACTGCGACGTAACGTTTTACCGTTTATTTGCTTGCTCCACCAGTCCACAACAACACACACTCTCGTTACCACAACGCTTTACGGTATTTTCACAGCACTGTCGCAACATTACCGTAAAGCGTGACCACCGTTGTGATACACATACACAACAGTTAGCTCTCAGAACAGCCAGTTAGCCCGCAGCACCAGGCAGCAATGGTAAGCGTGTCTCGACTCTCATTTAATTTCCAGTGAAGCGGGGTTTCCCCTCCTCCTCCTATGTGTAGACAACCAGCTCTGCGGCTCGCTCCACTAGTGAGGACTGGTCTCGCCCTCTGCTGGCGCGTGTGTGCAGTGCACTACAACCAACCACTGTTAAAACTCCGTTTCACTGTAATATAAACTGAAAGGGATCTGTGATTTTGACGGTATTGGTTTTCAATACCGTCGGTATTTCTAAATACCCTGGTATACCGTAATACCGTCATACCGCCCAAGCCTAGCGCGCACTATGATCATTTCAGTGATGGCTGCCCCCATGCTACCGCGTTGAGGCCTGCTAGCTAGCTGCTCTTATGTAGAATAGTGTACAATTAGGAATACTGTCACTATTTTATTAAAATCTGCGCATTGTTGTGGCCATCATAGGCTGTATTATTTAGCCTCAGATTGTTTATGTTCAGGGTATTAACCGCGCTAGTCTCAAAGCTAGGCTATCATGTTAGCATATGCTAACGTAAGCCCCAGTCTGACACTAGCTGTGTAACATTACTGTCGCATATCTCGCCGGTAGGAATAACCATAGATATATATGGGAATAACGACCAAGTGGCTACGCAACCTAATAGGAGATCTTGCAAGTGTACCCTCACAGTTATCTTATTTAGCCCATGTTTAGCTAACAACGTTAGTCCCTGGCTTTATAGATAGTCTCCTCCCCACCGCATGTATATATTCCCTCCCCGCCGTATGTATATTTCTCTCCCACCCACCCACCCCCTCCTAATGTACAGTCCCCTCCCCATCATATGTATATACTCTGTCAGGATCTAGGGGTAACAGTACTGTATATTTGAATACCGTTTATGTCACAAATGTATGTCATAAATGTCTATATGAATTGAAAATGGGGGACCCTGATGGAAACAAGACAAACGTCTTTTTCAGGTCTGCATCCCCTTAACAATTGTGTGTATTGAGCCGTACTGTATTGTACCCATTCTGCAATCTGTTAAATAAAGTTTTCATTCATTCATTCATTCATTCATTCATGGATGGGGAATATGTGTCGCTCACACCATGTCATTGATTGATTGAAAACTTTATTAACAGATTGCAGAATAGGTACAATTCTACAACGGAAGACGGCCGCTGCAACTCTCTGCCGTGCGGCAGCGCGGTCACGTCGCGCGGCAGAGTGGTCACGTGGCCGTGTGGCCAATCAGAGAAACGCTGAACGCAAGGCTGAACACAAGTTGGTTGCCTTTAATATTCACGCGGGGGGGGGGGGGGGGGCTTTTCTGTGCCTCGGCTACATGTTGTTGTTGTCGTTGAGCTGAGCTCTCGTCAAAATCAATGGAGGACTTTCAGGAAAGTAAAAAAACGCATAGCGCTTGCCGATTGGTGCTAAGAACAGCAGGGCGGGTGCAAGCGGTGTGACGTAATTGGCAGACTCGACTGTCAATCAAAATTATTCTGTTGCCGGCTGAATGATTGAATGAATGAAAACGTTATTAACGATTGCAGAATACAGTACAGCTCAATACAACAACAGTGGACTGGAGGATGAAGACCAGAAAAAGACTTTCGGCTTTTTTACATAAGGGTCCTCCATTTTCAATTCATCAAAACATTTAGAGACATACAAATATACAGTAGTTTCATTAAAATGCTATTGATTGATTGATTGATTGATTGATTGATTGATTGATTGATTGATTGATTGATTGATTGATTGATTGATTTAAAACTTTATTAACATATTGCAGAATGGGTACAGTACAGCTCAATACATACAATTGTTAAGGGCATGCAGACCAGAGAGAGACTTTCGTCTTGTTTACATCAGGGTCCCCCATTTTCAATTAATCATATTTCATATCTAAATCATATAATATCTCATTGCTAAATATATGCAATATATAATCTAATAATCCAATAATCTAAATCTAATATATAATATAAAAATGCTAAATGCATGGGTATTTTATTTTGTCTTTAATGTTAGCTTGCAAACTCAAATACTGTCTTGGTAAGCCTCATAATGAATTGTTTGGGGGAAAAAAGAAAAACATCGTGATGTGTATCGCCGAAAGGTCAGAAAATATAGTGATATCATATTTAGGCCATACTACCAGCCCTACTTCTAACGTTCAGGTTCAGCCATGCATTAGGTGAGTACCCCACTATTAGGACGTGAAATACTGTCTACTTAAATTGACACAGGGATCAATAAAGTATCAACCTATCTATATCTAATAATGAGACAATATGCAAATAAGATAATACTAATAATTGTCTGTTCCCTGTATATGAAATGAAAGTGGCTTGCAACTTTACTGCTGGTAAAATCACTGTTTATTTCTCGTTTTGCATAGTATTACATTCCACTTCTATAAACAAAGTCCTACCGTAAGAGCCTCATACGGGTCAATTAAACCTTTTTGATTAGTCTTTCCTTCGAGCTAAGTTGGACTGAACATTTCACTGTCAAAAGCGCAAATGTAAATAAGGTTGCGTCGCAACACTGTTTTCAAAATAAAGGTCACATATACAAATACCTCTCAATTCTTATAAAAAAAAGTCCTGGATATACATAAACATTAATTGGCATAGATCTCTATAAACGGCCCAACACATTGATCACTTTAGGCACACACTGAAACCAGTAACATCACAAATATGAAGCAGGACCCATACAAATAATAAACCTTTCATGGGGGTTATTTACAATAATAATAATACATTTTATTTCTAAAGCACTTTTCATTGTGAAACAAATGTATGCAGAGTTTCTTGTCCTCCTGATTAATGCAATGGTGTGTGTGTGTTGTGATGATCTCATTCAAGGAGCACTACACAAGCGCGCGCGCACACACACACAGTTTGTTGTTTTTGTTCTATTAGTGATTTACACACTTTCTCAGTTGGTTCATTATAAAAGATACAAACCTGAAAACAAACGCACTTAAATGTTAAATAAAAGGACCACAGTAATGAGGCAGGAGGAACATATTTTTTTTAATAATGGTAAAATTGTTATTAAAAAATGTGCCCTAAGTGAAAAAGTGTGCCCCTAGTGAAAAAGCTTAGCGTACAGCCCTGTGCTTACCACTTGTATCTATTGCTATGTCCGCCCATCACAATCACGTGAGCTGTCTTAACACCTGTCCCGTCTCCCTGTCCAGGAGTGTTGGACGTCCCGTGATGAAGACCGGGAGGATGCGACCCTCTCCTCTGCGCCTCTCCGGCTGTCTCAAAGTGCTGAAGACCGGGAGGATGCGACCCTCCATGCACCTCTCTGCGCCTCTCCGGCTGTCTCTGAGTGCTGAAGACCGGGAGGATGCGACCCTCCATTCACCTCTCTGCGCCTCTCCGGCTGTCTCTGAGTGCTGAAGACCGGGAGGATGCGACCCTCCATTCACCTCTCGCTGTCTCCGGCTGTCTCTGAGTGCTGAAGACCGGGAGGATGCGACCCTCCATTCACCTCTCTGCGCCTCTCCGGCTGTCTCTGAGTGCTGAAGACCGGGAGGATGCGACCCTCCATTCACCTCTCTGCGCCTCTCCGGCTGTCTCTGAGTGCTGAAGACCGGGAGGATGCGACCCTCCATTCACCTCTCGCTGTCTCTGAGTGCTGAAGACCAGGAGGATGCGACCCTCCATTCACCTCTCTGCGCCTCTCCGGCTGTCTCGGAGTGATGAAGACCGGGAGGATGCGACCCTCCATTCACCTCTCTGCGCCTCTCCGGCTGTCTCTGAGTGCTGAAGACCAGGAGGATGCGACCCTCCATTCACCTCTCGCTGTCTCCGGCTGTCTCTGAGTGCTGAAGACCAGGAGGATGCGACCCTCCATGCACCTCTCTGCGCCTCTCCGGCTGTCTCTGAGTGCTGAAGACCGGGAGGATGCGACCCTCCATGCACCTCTCTGCGCCTCTCCGGCTGTCTCTGAGTGCTGAAGACCGGGAGGATGCGACCCTCCATGCACCTCTCTGCGCCTCTCCGGCTGTCTCTGAGTGCTGAAGACCGGGAGGATGCGACCCTCCATGCACCTCTCGCTGTCTCGGAGTGATGAAGACCGGGATGATGCGACCCTCTTTGCGCCCTTAGCTCAAATAGATCCGCTCTATCTTTAATCTTTCAAAATGTTCAGTTGCTATGTATGTGTGTTGGGCCGGCCTTTAGTATTTTAAAATAAAAAAATATATAAAAACGGCTAACTTTTCCATGTTATTGATGTGTTAATGTTTAAACAATGCATTTTCAACGCTCATGCTTTATGTAATGCGTTGATTAAACGTCTAGGCTAAATTCAGTCTAAAGTGGGGTGAAAAGTGAAAGTTTGGTAGACGTCTATGTCATGACGTTGAAACAACGTCTAAGCTTAGACGTTCAAAACACGTCTAAGCTTAGACGTCTACCAAACTTTCACTTTTCACCCCACTTTGGACTGAATTTAGCCTAGACGTTTAAACGACGTCTAAAGTGGGGTGAAAAGTGAAAGTTTGGTAGACGTCTATGTCATGACGTTGAAACAACGTCTAAGCTTAGACGTTCAAAACACGTCTAAGCTTAGACGTTCAAAACACGTCTAGAATAGACGTCTACCAAACTTTCACTTTTCACCCCATTCTAGACTGATTTTAGACGTCTATGTCGTGGCGTTGAAACAATGTCTAAGCTTAGACGTTCAAAACACGTCTAAGCTTAGACGTTCAAAACACGTCTAGAATAGACGTCTACCAAACGTTCACTTTTCACCCCATTCTAGACTGATTTTAGACGTCTATGTCATGACGTTGAAACAACGTCTAAGCTTAGACGTTCAAAACACGTCTAAGCTTAGACGTTCAAAACACGTCTAGAATAGACGTCTACCAAACTTTCACTTTTCACCCCATTCTAGACCGAATTTAGCCTAGACATCTATGGGCCATTTAGACGTCTTTTAAACGTCTATTCAACGTAAAATTGCTCAGAGGGCAGTTTACAACAACGACATATAGCTAATATACATACAAATGTACTCAGCATCTAAATCATCATTTCCAACCTCAGAGTTATGATAAAATGCCGCTTCAGCCCTTTTTCTCTGTTTACATAATGATGTCATAGACCTGGGGAGAGTGTTTTTCTGCCATTGTAGCCACACATTGAAGATCAAAACTATAAGTATTACAGCCAAACCGTATTGTGTATAATGTTCATAATGTTTGACAGAGGTATATATCATTTAATTATTGTACTGTTACAAATTACAATAAATAACGGTCAATGTTCTAACTTCATCTTTGATAAAAATGTGTTGATTGATTGATTGATTGAAAACTTTATTAACTGATTGCAGAATGGGTACAGTACAGTACAGCTCAATACATACAATTGTTAAGGGGATGCAGACCAGAGAAAGACTTTCGTTTTGTTTACATCAGGGTCCCCCATTTTCAATTAAGGGGAGACCACCCACCTAGATAGGGGGAAAAAATAATAAAGGATGAAATCATTTGCAAACATCTTAATTGTTTAGAATCGTCAAAAAAAGCGTACTTTTATTGCCCAAAAAGGGCCGTGGTCTATTCAAAATTGCCCCCTTTTGCATGTTACTCCAAACAAAATTTTGAAAAATTTTAATGTTACTACATTAAATACCGAACTTTTTGCTAGAGGATTTTTTTATATGCCACCCGAACAGGAATTTATGACCTTTTATGACCCCCTAGTCAAGAAAAATTTGCATACATTTTTTGTATAAAATTTTCTAAAAATCTGGATGAGTGATATATCAAAAGATCCTCTAGCAGAAAGTTGTGGTATATGGATAGGAGGAAACGTGGCCAATTTGGTGTGTGGAGGTATACTAGAGAAATTGAGATTTTTTGTTTTATGTGTAATACAAACTCATAAAATCTCGTTTTGAGAAAAACGCCTTTAAAGTTTTGTATTGTCTCTAAATCAGGCTATGTATGACATATCAACAAACCATTTGGCACAAAGAAGCAGGATATAGATATGAATAAAGGTGGAAAGTTTGGTGTGTGTAGATGCTAGGGAAATGGTACATGTCTACCCTTTGGGAAAACGCCTTCAAAGTTCTGTATTGTAAAATGCCATACATTTTTATTTGAAACCGCTATTTACAAACACAACACCCAATCAAACCATTAGTAATAGACAACCTAAACACATGCCTGATAACTGAATAACATAATAACATAATAATAATGATGTAGTAGTAGTAACAGTTTAGTAACAAACAACACAACCGATTACTGTACCCCCTAATAGGCAAAAGAAATATTTGAATAGATATCACTATGAAACTTTCCCAGTTTGTTATGTACATATAAACTAAGAAAAAATATATTGCAAGTTTTCTGAATTGTATGTTTATATATGCAAATGAGGCACTTCCCCATTCGATATGTGCACATTTATGGATGCAATCATGCAAAATGAAGCAAAATAAGCAACTAAATGTGTTTTTTTTTTGTTTTCTTGTCACTAGTTTGAAAGAAGACATGTAAAGGGACAACATTATACAAAAATCTCAAAATTGCCCCAAAATCAGGAAAAGGGTATTTTAGGTGGGTGGTCTCCCCTTAACACTTTCAGTGCCACCAGGGGGCGCACGACTTAGTGCATGAATGCCACCATCTGCGCTAATGTTAGCGTTAATATCGCCTAATCTATGTTTTAAATTATGGCTATGTGTCTAATCTGCCCGTCGCTTATCAAAGAATCATTTTCCAGTCAGTGCTGTCAAGGCAGATTGGTTTTTTATCGCTTCATTTCCGTTTGAGAGCATTTTGAAAAGCACCCGTTTTGAGGAAAAAAACAGCCCATTCTGGGCCATTCTGTGATAATCGTCTTTTACTGGAATATTCCAGAACGTTGATATTTGTCGGCCTATTTATGAATCGTTTTCAAATAAACGCTAGATGATCAATATTATACGTACACGCACGCACATTCGAGGCACGCGCTGATAATAACCGTTTTCATTTCCTCATGGATTTTACAGTGAAACCGCTGGAGCACATATCAGAAAAAAGCTTATATCTTCATCAAAACGAGTCTGATTATCCTAACACTGATAACATAGATTCCTTACCTGACATCAGATGGTATCCAACTGGTATATTCCAATTCCTGATCACCATTGTGTATAGATCTAACGTGTATACAGTAGATCTCATGCTTGCCGCGGCTCAGAGTCTCCAGAATGAACTCTGGTAACCTGCATCAGTGGATCAGTGGACTGGAAAATGTGGACTGGAATAATTTTTTTTCCCCATCCATTTTCATTGAGTCCATTCCAAAATCCCTGATGTCATCTGGGAGACGATAGGGGGCGCTTTTTTCACATCTGATCGCCGGCGGCCTTTGGGTAGGCTAGGGTAGGCTCGCGTGATGCAATATGATTTCAGAGCGCTAAAAAAAAAAGAAAAAAACCTGAGAAATCTCGTGAGTGGCTTTCAACGTAACTATTGTAAATCCGAGAAAAGCCGTGAGTGGCAGTCAAAGTGTTAATCATAACATATATGACATACACGACATACAGATAGACAGTACTGCTACATCTATACATGTATGACATACCAGATTTGCAAATACAGTACTGTTTGTGATACAAAAAGAGTCCAGAAAAGAGAGTATATACATTTGATGTAGAAACTGTACATTGGAGGAGGTTGGGTAGGTGGGGTGGGGGTGGGTGGGGGGATGGGGGACTGTACATTGGAGGTGGGTGGGGTGGGGGGTGGGGGGTTGGGTAGGAGGGGTGGGTGGGGGACACTGTACAACTGTACAAGCAAAACTGTACATTGGAATATTGACAAAACCATACTTCGTAATTTACTGTACATTGGAGGGGGTTGGGTTGGGACATTTACAGGGGCTAGTTTCGAATTGCAGTCTCCCGTAGGTGTTCTTTGAGAGTGGTTTTTAAAGTGGGTCGTGATTCACATTCCTTTACAGCTTTGGGTAGGGCGTTCCACATTGATGTGGCATAATTGCGAAACGTGTTTAGTCCCTTGTTTGAGCCGAATCTGGGTTTAACATGATTTGTGGAGCTCCCTCTGGTGTTGTGATCGTGGTATTCACTGACCTTTGGGAAGTATTTTTACATGTACATGGGTACCTTGGTCGTGTAGTGTATCTTGTAGACCAGGCCCATTGCAAGTTGCTGTACTCTGTCGTCTACTCTAAGCCATCCTAGGTTGTCAAAGTGGGCAGGGGTGAGGTGAGGTGGGTTCTAGGAGTAAGGTCAAGCAGTAGTCTGACCAGTTTGTTTTGAGATGTTTGTAATTTAGTTTTTAGCGCCTTTGAGGTGCTTTGGTACCATGAGGTGCAAGCATAGTCGTAGTACCCTTGAATGAGTGCTCCTGCCAGAGTCTTCAGGGTATTCTTGTTTACCAGAGAGGAGATCCGGTACAAGAATCGAGTTCGTTGGTTGACTTTTTTTATTACATTGGATGCCATTTAGTCACAGGAAAGATTTGCCTCTAGGATGGAGCCCAGGTAGGTAATTTCATCTTTCCTTGTGACAATATTGTCACCCACTGTAACTGAGAAGCCGTCGGTCTTGCTGAGTTTGTTATTTGAACCGAAGAGAATGGACTCTGTTTTGCCCATGTGTAATGATAGTTTGTTATCAGCGAGCCATATGCAGATTTTGCCTAGTTCCGAGCTGAGAGTGTTATGGTTTGAAACCGACCCCAATCACACAACACAAGACAGGTATTAGAGTAAGCCAAAACAGGGCAATATTTATTAAATAACAAAAAGCGGCACAGTCCCTTTAAGGGAGAACACAAAAAACACAAGAGTCCATGAAATATGAAATTGCGGCACTGTGCCTTTAACAGGCAAATTGCGGCACTGTGCCTTTAACAGGCGAACAGGCTAAGGGACCAGGGCTAAGGGCCAGGGCTAAGGGCCAGGGCTAAGTGTCAGGGCCAGGACCAGAGCTAAGGGCCAGGGCTAAGACCAGAGCTAAGTGTCAGGGCTAAGTGTCAGGGCCAGGACCGCTTACAGGGATGAGGACAGGGTTACGACGGCGGAGGCCGGGCACGAGGACAGGGACCCGACGGCGGAGGCCGGGCACCGGGACGGGAGCCCGACGGCGGAGGCCTGGCACGGGGACAGGGGCCCGACGGCGGAGGCCTGGCACGGGGACAGGGGCCCGACAGCGGAGGCCGGGCACGGAGATCCTCCTCCCGTCCCTACACCGAGTAGGGCTCTGCTGCTCAGGAAGGAATCCTCCTCCTCCTCCTCGGATGGTGCAGACGGGCAGCGCAGAACAAAGGGGGTCCGAGGGGAAATGGGATGGGCACACGCCATCCTCCCGTGGAATAATAGGGAGCGACGGCGAGCCGGGGTCCGAGGGGAACGGGATGAGCACATGCCATCCTCCCGTGGAATAATAGGGAGCGACGGCGAGCCTCACCCCAGGAACGAGGATCACGAAGAGACGCCTTCCTCCCGTGGAATCGGGAGCGATGGCGAGCCGGCTTGACGTCTGGAGTGGGAACACTGGAAACCTCCCGTAGAGAATTAGAGAGCGAAGGCGGTGTCCCACTCCAGGCAAACGGCGACAGGTGGTGATGGCTGGCACGTCGTCTCACGCCGGAGACGAGGCAGGTGATGGTAACGTACAGAATACAGAATGAACACAGAGTCCAGAACACAGAACGACCCGACAAGGACTGGAGGGGAGTCTGCAACCTAAGTACTCTCCCGAGCTGATTGCAAACTCCCAACAGGTGCGTGAAGGTAGAGGAAGAAGAATGTCCAAGGGTGGGGGCTGGTGAAGAGTAGGAGACAGGGAAAAGTTCTCGCAAGGGTGGGGGCTGGTGAGGAGAGTAGACAGGGAAAAAGGTCCAGGGACAGGCGAATCCTCACAGAGAGTTTTTTCAACCTGTAACTTGTTCCTGTCAGAGACCAGCAGGGCTGAGTCGTCCGCAAACAGGAACAAGTTGCAGTCACAAGCTGACGACATGTCATTTGCATAAATTAGGAACAGTAGCGGTCCTAGTATGCTTCCTTGTGGAACACCACAGCTCACTGTGAGGGGGGGGGATAAAGTACCGTTTACCTCTACCATCTGTTCTCTCCCCTCCAGGTAGGATTGCGTCCAGCTCACTGATAGACTATCAAAACCAATTGCTTTTAGCTTGTCAATCAGAATGGTGTCGAAGGCCTTTTGTAGGTCCAGCATGACCATGCCGCAGTATTTGCCCGCGTCCACCTCTTGTTTGATGTGGTCGTTTAAATAGAGAAGGCATGTGTCAGTGGAATGGGATGTTCTGAAGCCAGATTGGAATTCGTAGATTAGATTTTTTTCCACAAGGTACTTTTCGACCTGTTCGTATACTATTTTTCCATGACTTTCAAGATGGAGGTAAGGATAGAAACAGGGCGGTAGTTGCCTGGGTCTAATTTGCTGCCCTTTTTGTGCAGGGGTGTTACTCTCGCAATTTTGAAGTCCTTGGGGATGTGTCCCTGTTTTATGGAGAGGTTTATTATGTGTGTGATGACTGGGTGATGGCGGCTGCTGAGTCTCTGAGGAATTTGGAGGGGATGTTGTCATGGCCAGTGGCCTTGTTCGGTTGGAGGGCGCTCAGTTTTTTGAGTACCTCATCTGTTGTTACCATTTCCAGTTTGAAGTCATCTTTGTGGACTCCTAGGTTCTTGTAGTATGCTACTATGTGTTCTACCCCATAATGCCCTGAGTGGGAGGGTAGTTTGTTTACCAGTGTTGTGGCTATGTTTGTGAAGAAATTGTTTAAGTAATTGGCCACATCCAGCTTGTCTGTGATGAGCGTGTTGTCCGTCTTTATGTTTATGTTTGAGAATCTGGTTTTAAGTTTTTTACTGCAGCCTAGTTGATTATTGAGTAATTTCCAAAGTTCACATGGTTTGTTTTTGTTTTCCTCAGTTTTGTCATTGATGCATTTTTTGCAGTTTTGATCATGGAGTTTACGTCATTTCTTAGTCTGTTTCTTTCCAGTTTGAGTTCAGTCACGTGGGCTTGGAGTTCACTGCTTGTGCTTTTGGTAAGCTTTGACTGACTTTTACGAAACTCAGAGCATTTTTTGTCTCTGGTTTTCATAGCGGTCAGTATTTCAGTGTGCATCCACGGCTCAGCACGATTCTTTACCCTGGTGGTTGTTTAGTATTGTTGAAAATGTGGTTTTGAAACCAAGCCATGTTTCTTCAACCATTGAGCTCATCTGACCAGGTAATCATGAGTATATAATTCTAATAGTGTATTCTATCTATTGTTTTTACTATTTTGGTTTCCTAATATCATCAGAGGAGCAGTGTTGAATGGAGACTGGTCAAATGCAATTAACCCTTTCCTGGAAAGATTAAAGCATTAGGTACACACCTACATTTTTTTCCTCAAATGTAAAAACTAAGATCTCATCTAATTACACTCATCTATCTATCTATCTGTCTATCTGTCTATCTATCTATCTATCTATCTATCTATCTATCTATCTATCTATCTATCTATCTATCTATCTATCTATCTATCTATCTATCTATCTATCTATCTATCTATCTATCTATCTATCTATCTATCTATCTATCTATCTATCTATCTATCTATCTATCTACCTACCTACCTACCTACCTACCTACCTACCTACCTACCTACTACCTACCTACCTACCTACCTACCTACCTACCTACCTATCTATCTACCTACCTACCTACCTACCTACCTACCTACCTACCTACCTACCTACCTACCTACCTACCTACCTACCTACCTACCTACCTACCTACCTACCTCCTATCTATCTATCTATCTATCTATCTATCTATCTATCTATCTATCTATCTATCTATCTATCCTATCTATCTATCTATCTATCTATCTATCTATCTATCTATCTATCTATCTATCTATCTATCTATCTATCTATCTCTCTCTCTCTCTCTCTCTCTCTCTCTCTCTCTCTCTCTTCTCTCTCTCTCTCTCTCTCTCTCTCTCTCTCTCTCTCTCTCTCTCTCTCTCTCTCTCTCTCTCTCTCTCTATCTATCTATCTATCTATCTATCTATCTATCTATCTATCTATCTAATCTATCTAATCTATCTATCTATCTATCTATCTATCTATCTATCTATCTATCTATCTATCTATCTATCTATCTATCTATCTATCTATCTATCTATCTATCTATCTATCTATCTATCTATCTATCTATCTACCTACCTACCTACCTACCTACCTACCTACCTACCTACCTACCTACCTACCTACCTACCTACCTACCTACCTACCTACCTACCTACCTACCTACCTACCTACCTACCTACCTATCTACCTACCTACCTACCTACCTACCTACCTACCTACCTACCTACCTACCTACCTACCTACCTACCTACCTACCTACCTACCTACCTACCTACCTCCTATCTATCTATCTATCTATCTATCTATCTATCTATCTATCTATCTATCTATCTATCTATCTATCTATCTATCTATCTATCTATCTATCTATCTATCTATCTATCTATCTATCTATCTATCTATCTATCTATCTATCTATCTATCTATCTATCTATCTATCTATCTATCTATCTATCTATCTATCTATCTATCTATCTATCTATCTATCTATCTATCTATCTATCTATCTATCTACCTACCTACCTACCTACCTACCTACCTACCTACCTACCTACCTACCTACCTACCTACCTACCTACCTACCTACCTACCTACCTACCTACCTACCTACCTACCTACCTACCTACCTACCTACCTACCTACCTACCTCCTATCTATCTATCTATCTATCTATCTATCTATCTATCTATCTATCTATCTATCTATCTATCTATCTATCTATCTATCTATCTATCTATCTATCTATCTATCTAATATTGTCTGACCGTCCACCCTCCTCTGTTTTGCAGGTACATACGCACCATGTATCTGGGCATACAGAGTCATCGACAGAAGGACAACCAGCGGCGCTTCTACTGGGCCATGATGTACGAATACGCCGACGTCAACATGCTGCGTCTGCTGGAGACCTTCCTGGAGAGCGCCCCGCAGCTGGTTCTGCAGCTGTGCATCATGATCCAGAGCAACAGGGCTGAGCGGCTACAGTGTAAGGGTGGTGTTCCCCAAGGCTCCATACTGGGACCGAGCCAGTTTCACCTTCACTGATATATTATTATACAGTATATATATTAATCGCATGATTGTCCATAGTTAACTCGCGATTAATCGCAAATTAATCGCATTTTATTTTTATTTTTTTTCTACCTTAAACGGATTTTCTTCAAGTTCCAAGTTTTAATACTTGGACAAATGCTTGCTTTATGCAGCCATTTAACACAAAAGGATGACCCTCATGCATTGCAAATTTGCATCAAATTCAAAACAGAGTGATGCAGAAAATAACTTAAAAGAAAATAATAATTTAAAACAATGAATAAAGTGTGCATGAAATAATAGGGGAAAGGAAACGTTAGGAACTTGTTACATTCACCCACACAAGGGCGGAGTAATCACCCCCCCCCTCTCTCTCTCTCTCTCTCTCTCTCACACACACACTCTCCCAGCTCTCTTTCTCTCTTGCCCCTTCCTCATCTCTCTCACCCCCTCTCTCTCTATATCTCACACACACACACACACACACACACACACACACACACACACACACACACACACACACACACACACACACACACACACACACACACACACACACACACACACACACACACACACACACACACACACACACACACTTCAGAAACAAACATAGTATCAATGAGAGCATCAACAATACACCTGAGTGAAATCTAGTAAAAAAAAATTATAAAAAGATATATATATTTTTTTCTTAAAAGTTAATCGTGAGCTAAAAAAAATAGTGGCGTTAATAGAATCGGGTGATAACGCGTTAATACCGCGTTAACTTTGACAGCCTTAATATATATATATATATATATATAGACAATTTTAGTGGGATGTTGATGTGTTTCTATAGGAAATGGCTAAAAGTGCAGTTGATTTCCTGTTGCAGTGCAAGGAAACTACTGTATTATGGGAAGAAAGGGTCATTGCGTTACTTTGTAGTGTGTGAACGCACATTGGTGCCAAGCTACAAGCAAGTTAGCATAGTTGTGCATGGGCTGACCACCCCTTCATACAGTTAGCATAGTAGTGAATGGACAGACCACCCCTTCATACAGTTAGCATAGTGGTGAATGGACAGACCACTCCTTCATAACAGCTAGCATAGTAGTGAATGGACAGACCACTCCTTCATAACAGTTAGCATAGTGGTGAATGGACAGACCACCCCTTCATACAGTTAGCATAGTGGTGAATGGACAGACCACTCCTTCATAACAGCTAGCATAGTGGTGAATGGACAGACCACTCCTTCATACAGTTAGCATAGTAGTGAATGGACAGACCACCCCTTCATACAGCTAGCATAGTGGTGAATGGACAGACCACTCCTTCATAACAGCTAGCATAGTGGTGAATGGACAGACCACTCCTTCATACAGTTAGCATAGTAGTGAATGGACAGACCACTCCTTCATAACAGCTAGCATAGTGGTGAATGGACAGACCACTCCTTCATACAGTTAGCATAGTAGTGAATGGACAGACCACCCCTTCATACAGTTAGCATAGTAGTGAATGGACAGACCACTCCTTCATAACAGCTAGCATAGTGGTGAATGGACAGAC
The DNA here is from genome assembly GCF_963971535.1 of Notolepis coatsorum. NCBI lineage: Eukaryota > Metazoa > Chordata > Actinopteri > Aulopiformes > Paralepididae > Notolepis > Notolepis coatsorum. The sequence continues at coordinate 78,893,811 of NC_140169.1, read as the reverse complement.
CACTCCTTCATACAGTTAGCATAGTAGTGAATGGACAGACCACCCCTTCATACAGTTAGCATAGTAGTGAATGGACAGACCACCCCTTCATACAGTTAGCATAGTAGTGAATGGACAGACCACTCCTTCATACAGTTAGCATAGTAGTGAATGGACAGACCACTCCTTCATACAGTTAGCATAGTAGTGAATGGACAGACCACCCCTTCATACAGTTAGCATAGTGGTGAATGGACAGACCACCCCTTCATACAGTTAGCATAGTGGTGAATGGACAGACCACCCCTTCATACAGCTAGCATAGTGGTGAATGGACAGACCACTCCTTCATAACAGCTAGCATAGTGGTGAATGGACAGACCACTCCTTCATACAGTTAGCATAGTAGTGAATGGACAGACCACTCCTTCATAACAGCTAGCATAGTGGTGAATGGACAGACCACTCCTTCATACAGTTAGCATAGTAGTGAATGGACAGACCACCCCTTCATACAGTTAGCATAGTAGTGAATGGACAGACCACTCCTTCATAACAGCTAGCATAGTGGTGAATGGACAGACCACTCCTTCATACAGTTAGCATAGTAGTGAATGGACAGACCACCCCTTCATACAGTTAGCATAGTAGTGAATGGACAGACCACCCCTTCATACAGTTAGCATAGTAGTGAATGGACAGACCACTCCTTCATACAGTTAGCATAGTAGTGAATGGACAGACCACCCCTTCATACAGTTAGCATAGTGGTGTATGGACAGACCACTCCTTCATACAGTTAGCATAGTAGTGAATGGACAGACCACCCCTTCATACAGTTAGCATAGTAGTGAATGGACAGACCACCCCTTCATACAGTTAGCATAGTAGTGAATGGACAGACCACCCCTTCATACAGTTAGCATAGTAGTGAATGGACAGACCACTCCTTCATACAGTTAGCATAGTAGTGAATGGACAGACCACTCCTTCATACAGTTAGCATAGTAGTGAATGGACAGACCACCCCTTCATACAGTTAGCATAGTGGTGAATGGACAGACCACTCCTTCATACAGTTAGCATAGTAGTGAATGGACAGACCACCCCTTCATACAGTTAGCATAGTAGTGAATGGACAGACCACCCCTTCATACAGTTAGCATAGTAGTGAATGGACAGACCACCCCTTCATACAGTTAGCATAGTGGTGAATGGACAGACCACCCCTTCATACAGTTAGCATAGTGGTGAATGGACAGACCACTCCTTCATACAGTTAGCATAGTAGTGAATGGACAGACCACCCCTTCATACAGTTAGCATAGTGGTGAATGGACAGACCACTCCTTCATACAGTTAGCATAGTAGTGAATGGACAGACCACTCCTTCATACAGTTAGCATAGTAGTGAATGGACAGACCACTCCTTCATACAGTTAGCATAGTGGTGAATGGTGATTAGGTGGTAGGTAGGTTCATAGATATAAAGACTAGATGACTCACCTGCTCTGCTGGCCAACGGAGACCGACGTTGCCACATGGCGGCCATCTTGCTACAGGGTAGCACACCCACTCATAACATGAATCTTTATATAGTGTACTATTGAAATAACCATAGCTCGCAAAATTTTCAACCGTTTGGTTTGTTAAAAACGTCAGAGATGTAGTTATCATACTGCATACTTATAATCGACTTTCATATGAAAATTAATACAAATTCTTCCAAGCAAGAATCATAGCCACGTTAATAACGTTTGTAATAAACCAAACCGTTGTAAATCCGTCAAGATTTCAGCAAGTTAAGAGTATTTTTGTTTGTGCAGATCACTCACCTTAAAGTACTAGCACTGTAGCAAGATGGCCGCCGGTGAACTAAAGCGGGAGACTCCGCCTTGAGCCATCTAGTGTTTATATCTATGGGTCGGTTAGCCACAGCAAAGATTACAGCCTAGTTGTTGATGGCAACATTATGTTTTCTTTTTCTCACCATGAGCCCTGAAGAAGTAGGCCTATAATCATCTATGGATACTATTTGGAGACCAACAGCAAATAAGTGAAACATTTGGAAAGATCCATCAGTCAGCAGCATTTCTTCATCAAAGGTCACACGACGTACAGTAGATGTTGGTTTTTAGTGTGCTTCTTCCATCTACCATCAGCTTCAATAGAACTGGCACCAAGGTCTGGCACCAAGCAGAGCATTAGAACAGGTATTATGACGTAATGACCCTTCCTTCTTTTATAGTCTCTTGCACTTTTATTGTGTTTGGTAAAAACAACTGACAGGAAATCAATTGTAGTCCATTCTAGAATGCTAGTTCTTGTTTGTTTTTGTTGTCAAGCTGAAACTGTCTTGATGTGGTTTTTGTATAATTTTGTGATATTGTGATATTGATGTTATTCTGCATATGTCAACACTAAGACACTTCAATAGATAATACTTATAATGTGAAATTTGGGTCACAGAACCTGCATCTGGAACGCATGCGTGTGTAACGTCCCCAGGCCCAGCCCTTGCTGGGCCGGTTATGATTATGACATTGGACATTCCTTACCCCCTGACAATGGTCGCTTACCTGGTTCCCTACCTCCCTCTAGTGGCCAGAGGAGCCTGATGGTGCAGGCGGCCATCTTGGTATGGTTCAAGATAATAGAGTTAATCTCTAATTATTTATTATCTTGGGCCATCCCTGTCTTTGTTTGATGTCGTCCCCCTGTCTGGTTATTGTGTGTGTTATTGCTTTTTGTGTCTAGGTTAGTCTTTATTGATTCTGTGTTTTGGCCTGGCCCTGCCAGGTGTTGCTCGTTGTAATTAGTGTTTGTATTTAAGTGTGGGTCTGTCATCACTTCCTCGGGGCGTCATTGTCTCCAGTACCCTCCTTGTTACCCTCACTTACCTCCGCGTTCCCTTGCCCATCGTGCCTCTCCCGTGCCTTGCTTCATGTTCTTGAGTGTTGTAAGTAGTTTATGTATTCCGTTTTCGTTCCTCTTTTGTTTCTCGTGTCTCAGTCCGTTTTGTATTAGTGCCAGCTCTGCTGTGTCTGTTGTCTGCCAAGTAAAGTCAAGATATATCCATGTTACCCTGCCGTCTCTGCCTCCTCTCTTCTTGGTCTGCATATTGGGTTCTCCTCTTCTTCCGTCGCCTCCTAATCCTAACAGAATGACGCCACCATTAAAGAACCCAGCGGACCGAGTGACAGGGACAATGACCATCATCAATAGCATGATGCATGGGGATCATGCAAGCTACACCCCTGCTAAATGGATTTTTCTGTTAAAACGAATCCAGTCCGTCGTGGATGAGTGTCCGGAACAGGAGCCGCAGATGGATGTCTTGACCGGCCAGGTCACAGTCCTCATGGAGAGGTGTCTTTTGGCATCTGCGGCTCGCCGGGTCTCCACAGCTGGTGTAGCCCCTTCTGCTAACTCAACCCCGTTTGGTAGCTTTCCCCCCGCAGCTAGGCAGCCGCTAGCTTCCCCCCCGCAGCTAGCCAGCCGACCAGATGTCCACAGCTAGCACAGCCCCGCCCGTTAGCTTCGCTCCTACAGCTAACCAGACGTCTACAGCTAGCACAGCTCCGCCCGTTAGCTTAGCTCTTGCAGCTAACCAGACGTCCACAGCTAGCACAGCCCCGCCTGTTAGCTTCGCTCCTACAGCTAACCAGACGTCCACAGCTAGCACAGCCCCGCCCGTTAGCTTTGCTCCTACAGCTAACCAGACGTCCACAGCTAGCACAGCCCTGTCTGCTAGCTTAGCCTCCGCAGCTAGCCAGGCTTCCCCAGCTAGCACAGTCCCCACTGCTAGCTTAGGCTCCAGGTTCACGGTCAGCCTAGTTCTGGAAGCTGACCAGATGTCCACAGCTAGTACTGTCCCGCCCGGTAGCCTAGTCCCTATAGCTGGCTCAGGCCCCACGGTTAGCCTAGCTCCCGCAGTTCACAGACCTCCAAGGCCTAGCAAGGCTCGGAGGGCGAGCGGGGCTAGTACCGCTAACAAGGCCTCCACAGATGATCCGGCCTTCGCTGCCAGCCTGGCTCCGGTCAGCATAGCCCCGGCTGTCACCGTTCCAGGCTCCTCATCTCCGGATCCTACGCCACGCCTCGCCGCCGAGACCGGTCCGGTCTCCACGTCCTGCCCAACCTCTACACCTGGTCCGACTGCTACACCGGATCCCAGCTCCTCGACTGGTCCTGGCTTCTCGTCTGATCCTGGCTCCTCGACTGGTCCTGGCTCCCCGTCTGGTCCAGCCCTACGCCGTGATCGGCGCCCTGGTCCTCGCAGTGGTCCTCGCCGTGGTCTTCGCCGTGGTCTGCGCTGGATCCTGCTCCGGGGTTCGTCGCCGCCGCACCTCCGTTCCGGCTCTCCTGATCCGGTCCCTAGTCCAGCTCCCCTCTCCGGGCTTCTGCACCTGTCCCCACCCCCCCTCGTCGGGCCTCTGCTCCCAGCTCCAGCTCCCCTCTCCAGCTCCCTGTTTCTCTCCCCGCCTCCCCTCTCTGGGCTTCGGTTCCCATCCCCACCCCCCCTCTCCGGGCCTCTGCACCCGTTTTCAGCCCCCCTGGCTGCTATGCCCCTCCTGGGTTTTTTGCTCGGGCTCCCGGCCCAGGTCTCCTGGTCCTCTCCCTGGGTTCGTTCCGGGGTCCCGGCTTCCTACTTCACCCGTGTCCGGACGTTGTTCTCGGGGGTCTGGAAGCCCCCCATTGAGGGGGAGGTACTGTAACGTCCCCAGGCCCAGCCCTGGCTGGGCCTGTTATGATTATGACATTGGACATTCCTTACCTTCTGACAATGGTCGCCTACCTGGTTCCCTACCTCCCTCTAGTGGCCAGAGGAGCCTGATGGTGCAGGCGGCCATGTTGGTATGGTTCAAGATAATAGAGTTAATCTCTAATTATTTATTATCTTGGGCCATCCCTGTCTTTGTTTGATGTCGTCCCCCTGTCTGGTTGTTGTGTGTGTTATTGCTTTTTGTGTCTAGGTTAGTGTTTATTGATTCTGTGTTTTGGCCTGGCCCTGCCAGGTGTTGCTCATTGTAATTAGTGTTTGTATTTAAGTGTGGGTCTGTCATCACTTCCTCGGGGCGTCATTGTCTCCAGTACCCTCCTTGTTACCCTCACTTACCTCCGTGTTCCCTTGCCCGTCGTGCCTCTCCCGTGCCTTGCTTCATGTTCTTGAGTGTTGTAAGTAGTTTATGTATTCCGTTTTTGTTCCTCTTTTGTTTCTCATGTCTCAGTCCGTTTTTTGTATTAGTGCCAGCTCTGCTGTGTCTGTTATGTCCCGTTTTGTAATCGTGTCGTCTGCCAAGTAAAGTCAAGATATATCCACGTTACCCTGCCGTCTCTGCCTCCTCTCTTCTTGGTCTGCATATTGGGTTCTCCTCTCTTTCTGTCGCCTCCTAATCCTAACAGCGTGCATATGTACCATATATGCCAGTTGAAGGTCTTATGACCAAAACATTAAACACAGTAACATGTTGCAGGTGAAGAGGTGTGCAAAAGCATCCTTTCAATAGGTGATACTTGAAATAGAAATATATTCTCTACAAGGTCGATTTTGCACGTCTTTACTGTATGTGCAGGATGACAAGTCTTCTACAAACACCCATGTCCCTGGTTTTGAAACCAATTCTAATACTTCCATGCATGGTTACCACAACAGATCAGAAGTATTATTATTCCTACAATTCTATAGAAAAACCCAACATAATGAATGACAGTTGCTATAGCATGTTCCATAATTTTTCATGTTCTGTAATAGCGTGAATAGGAGTGGATCCTATTGCAGAAACACACAGGAGGCAGATGACGGAGAAGAACTAGCAGGCAGGTTTAATGGCAAAAGACAGAGGATAACTTGAGGGGGAATAGCTGACTAGCTCCGCTGGCAGGCAGACGGGATCAAGAACTACTAATAGTAGCGGCAAGTGGCAACAAGTAACACTTAACACACAGGTACAGACTAACTAGGGGCATGGACAGGTATACACAAGGACATGTATAAACAAGGACATGTATAAACAAGGACAGATATAAACAAGGACAGGTATAAACAAGGACAGATACACAAGGACAGATATACACAAGGACAGGTATACACAAGGACAGATACACAAGGACAGATACACAAGGACAGGTATACAAGGACAGATACACAAGGACAGATATACACAAGGACAGGTATACACAAGGACAGATACACAATGACAGATACACAAGGACAGGTATACACAAGGACAGATACACAAGGACAGATACACAAGGACAGATATGAACAAGGACAGATAAACAAGGACAGATACACAAGGACAGATATACACAAGGACAGATATGAACAAGGACAGATAAACAAGGACAGATACACAAGGATGAATGAATGAATGAATGAATGAAAACTTTATTTAACAGATTGCAGAATGGGTACAATACAGTACGGCTCAATACATACAATTGTTAAGGGGATGCAGACCTGAGAAAGACGTTTGTCTTGTTTCCATCAGGGTCCCCCATTTTCAATTCATATAGACATATATGACATACATGACATACAGATAGTCAGTACTGCTACATCTATACATTTATGACATACCAGATTTGCAAATACAGTACTGTTTGTGATACAGAAGGAGTCAAGAAAAGGGAGTATATACATTTGACGTAGAAAACTGTACATTGGAGGAGGTTGGGTGGGGGGGGTTGGGTACATTGGGATATTGACAACCATACTGGGTAATTTACATTGGAGGTGGTTGGGGGGGGGCACACTGTATAAACAAGTAACACTGTACATTGAGGGGGGGGGGGGAGGAGACACTGTACAAACAAACACAATTGTACATTGAACTATTGACAAAACCATACTAGGTAAATGACTGTACATTGGAGGGGGTTGGGTTAGGATATTTACAGGGGCCAGTGTTGAATTGCAGTCTCCCGTAGGTGTCCCTTGAGAGAGGTTTTGAAAGTGGGTAGTGATCCACATTCCTTTACAGCTTTGGGTAGGGCGTTCCACATTGATGTGGCATAATTGCGAAACGTGTTTAGTCCCTTATTTGAGCCGAATCTGGGTTTAACATGATTTGTGGAGCTCCCTCTGGTGTTGTGATCGTGGTATTCACTGACCTTTGGGAAGTATTTTGACATGTACATGGGTACCTTGGTCGTGTAGTGTATCTTGTAGACCAGGCCCATTGCAAGTTGTTGTACTCTGTCGTCTACTCTAAGCCATCCTAGGTTGTCAAAGTGGGCAGGGGTGAGGTGGGTTCTAGGAGTAAGGTCAAGCAGTAGTCTGACCAGTTTGTTTTGAGATGTTTGTAATTTTGTTTTTAGCGCCTTTGAGGTGCTTTGGTACCATGAGGTGCAAGCATAGTCGTAGTACCCCTGAATGAGTGCTCCTGCCAGAGTCTTCAGGGTGTTCTTGTTTACCAGAGAGGAGATCCGGTACAAGAATCGAGTTCGTTGGTTGACTTTTTTTATTACATTGGATGCCATTTTGTCACAGGAGAGATTAGCCTCTAGGATGGAACCCAGGTAGGTAATTTCATCTTTCCTTGTGACAATATTGTCACCCACTGTAACTGAGAAGCCGTCGGTCTTGCTGAGTTTGTTATTTGAACCGAAGAGAATGGACTCTGTTTTGCCCATGTGTAATGATAGTTTGTTATCAGCGAGCCATATGCAGATTCTGCCTAGTTCCGAGCTGAGGGTTTTTTCAACCTGTAACTTGTTCTTGTCAGAGACCAGCAGGGCTGAGTCGTCCGCAAACAGGAACAAGTTGCAGTCACAAGCTGACGACATGTCATTTGCATAAATTAGGAACAGTAGCGGTCCTAGTATGCTTCCTTGTGGAACACCACAGCTCACTGTGAGGGGGGGGGATAGGGTACCGTTTACCTCCACCATCTGTTCCCTCCCCTCAAGGTAGGATTGCATCCAGCTCACTGATAGACTATCAAAACCAATTGCTTTTAGCTTGTCAATCAGAATGGAGTGATTGACCGTGTCAAAGGCCTTTTGTAGGTCCAGCATGACCATGCCGCAGTATTTGCCTGCGTCCACCTCTTGTTTGATGTGGTCATTCAAATAGAGAAGGCATGTGTCAGTGGAGTGGGATGTTCTGAAGCCAGATTGGAATTCGTAGATTAGATTTTTTTCCGCTAGGTACTTTTCGACCTGTTCGTAGACTATTTTTTCCATGACTTTCGAGATGGAGGTGAGAATAGAAACAGGGCGGTAGTTGCCTGGGTCTAGTTTGCTGCCCTTTTTGTGCAGAGGGGTCACCCTCGCAATTTTGAAGTCCTTGGGGACGTGTCCCTGTTTTATGGAGAGGTTTATTATGTGTGTGATGATTGGTGTGATGGCGGCTGCTGAGTCTCTGAGGAATTTGGAGGGGATGTTGTCATGGCCAGTGGCCTTGTTAGGTTGGAGGGCGCTCAGTTTATTGAGTACCTCATCTGTTGTTACCATTTCCAGCTTGAAGTCGTCCTTGCGGACCCCTAGGTTTTTGTAGTAAGCTACTATGTGTTCTACCCCATAAAGCCCTGAGTGGGAGGGTAGTTTGTTTACCAGTGTTGTGGCTATGTTTGTGAAGAAAATGTTTAAGTAATTGGCTACATCCAGCTTGTCTGTGATGAGCGTGTTGTCCGTTTTTATGTTTATGTTTGAGAATCTGGTTTTAAGTTTTTTACTGCATCCTAGTTGATTATTGAGTAATTTCCAAAGTTCACGTGGTTTGTTTTTGTTTTCCTCAGTTTTGTCATTGATGAAATTCTTTTTTGCAGTTTTGATCATGGAGTTTACGTCGTTTCTTAGTCTGTTTCTTTCTAGTTTGAGTTCAGTCACGTGGGCTTGGAGTTCACTGGACAGATATACACAAGGACAGATATGAACAAGGACAGATAAACAAGGACAGATAAACAAGGACAGATACACAAGGACAGATATACACAAGGACAGATATGAACAAGGACAGATATAAACAAGGACAGATATGAACAAGGACAGATATAAACAAGGACAGATATAAACAATGACAGATATGAACAAGGACAGATATACACAAGGACAGGTATAAACAAGGACAGGTATACACAATAAGACACAGCTGGTAAGACACGCATGTGAGTGGCCATCTTGAATGAATGAATTATCTTTATTGTCATTGTCACAAGAATGGTACAACTGGGTCTGAAGGAAAAAACACAAAGAGGGAGAGAGAGAGGCCACAACCATGACATGTTCTTATGCATTGTAATGATAATGCACAGCGATAATATGCTGTTTGTGGTATAAGGAAAAAATATCTGTATTATTAATGTCATAATTTAGGGGATTTTTTTTACCATTTTTTTTCCATTTCTGGGCACTGTCTGATGGTATTATGGTATCAACCCAAAAATTGCTGCTACAACTTATTGAGCATACAACATTATTGAGCATGGCAATGGTTATGATTGGGCATATATAATGTCCCAAACCTCTATACATTATGCATCTCAAATGATTCCTTGGAGTCCCAGCTTTCCAATGGTGTATGCCACTTGTATGTGGCACCTACTGATGACTTCGACCTTGACCTTAAGCTTTCAACTACCCCGAAAAAGCACTTATTTGAGGTTAGGGTTAGCCTTGAGGTCTTCAGTAAGGTTTAATTTCATTTCATTTCAAAAAAGATTTTACTCGAAAGGCAACTGAGGTTTTCCTCATTTACAGTCACGTTGAGTGTATACAGAGTTAAGCAAAAAAGGCATGTTAAATCACACAAAATATAAAATCATAACAATAAGACAAGTAAGGATAACAATCAATTAAAACATGTACAACTTGATTGACAAAGGTTGGAGATAAAGGTTTTAAACTCTCCAACAGTCGAGAGAATCTCAAGCTTTAAGGACTGTTTGAGTTAATTTCATGAGCTAGAGGGGCATCATAGCAAAATGCAGATTTACCCTGTTCAGAGCAAACTAGAGGCACCTCAAGGACCAGCCAGTCATTAGAACGATAGGTTATGTATATAATCTAGTTATATGAGTACTGGCTAAGCGTCCCGCTCTTTTTGATCAAATTTTTATTATTATTCACATGAAACAAGACAACACATTAACCACAATCACAATACATAGAACTTCACAAGAAAATAACAAAAACAATAATAATAATACAGACTAACAATTATACAGACAAGAGAAAAGAAAACAGAGTTCAACCTTCTAAATTTTAATTCCAAGGGGTACTATCTAATAAATGGTCTTTCCCAGTGTTCAGCCCTGATTCCCGGCCGTGTGACCCTATATTAATAAAACGTACATCTCCAATCCACCACAAGGACCATCTTTTGCGAACACGACCCGAAAACAGAGCAATGAACCTTCATGAAAAAACAAAAACCTGTAGAGGTGTTCCATAGACTCACAGAGACCGTGTAAAAGTGGCCAAACAGTGAAGAAATAGTTAAATAGTTAAATAGCTGCCCCCCCATAATATCCCCAGCTAAACTCAAGATGACAAGACAAAAAACAAGACAGACAAAAACATTTCCTCCTCCCCCTCCCAAGAGACCGCCGGACTCACCCGAACACGCACCCCAACCCCGCTCAGCCGCACACTGCGGTCTTTACCTTCTCAGCTGCTGCGAACCACAGGTCAATTCCAGCCTGCCCCACCCCAATCACCCGGGCTGTGGATATCTCAAGATAAATCACATCCAATAGAGTTAGGGACCAGTTAATCATTGTAAGTTTCTCAGGCTCCTTCCATCTCATTGCTATTAGCTTCTTCGCTGCTGTGACGCCCGCTAGGACAACCCTTTTCAGTTGTACAGACGCGGGTAGTGTCGTTATATCGTTCAGGAGTAGCGTAACAGCTGTGAATGGGATAGTTAAGCCACACAGATCTGAAACTTTGTCCGTTATTGACCTCCAGAAGCGGGCCACTGGTGGGCAATCCCAATACATATGCATATAAGTGCCAGTGGCCTTTTGAGAGCACAAAGTACACCGAGAGTCGGTTATCAGTCCCATAGCATACAGCTTCCTAGGTGTAAGATAGGTTCTATGAATATAATTAAAATTAATTTGCTGGTGATTGGGGTTGCGGGAAGATAATGCCACATTTGCCCAAACATCATCCCAGTCAAACTCGGGGTCCAACTCCGGGATATCCACACGCCAGATTGTATCCAATGATAAATTTTTATACGTGGATTGAATTAAGAGCGTATAAAAGTCGGAGACAAACCCTCTGGATGTCGTCCTGTCCACTATGAGCCTGAGGAAGGGGTGTGGGTGCAAGGCTTGAGCCCACGGTACGCCATGCGCCCTCAGTGCTGACCTTAGTTGAAGGTAAAGAAAGAAGGACTCGCCGGGAAGATCATAAAATTCTCTTAAGTCCTGAAACGCACGGAGGCCTTTCTTATCATAAATATCCTCCAGAGTATGCACTCCCCTCCTTTGCCATTGAGGAATATTAACCGGCTTGTGTCCAACAAGTAATTGCTGGTTATTAAAAATTGGAGAGTCCAGGTGCCAAGGGCATTTAACCCCACACGACCTCTGTACATTACGCCACGTTTGGATCACGTGAGTTATGATCGGTCCATACCTCAGCCGGCATTTCGAAATAGAGACAGTGGAGTACACTACATCCTGCAATCTTAGCGGAGATACCGCCGCCGCTTCTAAGGAGCGCCACGATACAGCCTCTACAGGGTCTAGCCAGCACATCAGAGGTCTCAGTGAAAAGGACCAGAAATAAAGTTTAAAATCAGGGATTGCGAGGCCCCCATCTTGTTTTCTACGTTGAGTAGTAGCCCTTTTGATTCTCGGGCGTTTGTTATTCCAGATAAACTTAGATACCATCGATTGTACCTTGCGCCAGTGGTCTATTGGAGGGGGCAGGGGGAGCATTGAGCTAATAAAATGTATCCTAGGCAGGATGTTCATTTTGATTATGGAAGCCCGGGCTTGTAAGGAGTTAGGAAGGGACGACCACCTGTCTAGATCCTGGCGTATTTTATCATAAGTACCTGTGAAGTTGTACTTAGTAGTTTGGTTCAGCGTGGGGAATATCTCTATGCCCAAGTATTTAAAATGTTCTACTATGGGGATATCAGCTGGTAGTCGTACCGCCTTGGCCAGTTCATTAAGAGGTAGGCAGGCTGATTTGTTCCAGTTAATCTTAAAACCTGACAATTTACCAAAGTCGTCGATTATCCTCAATAATTTTGTGGCCGACCGGGAGGGGTCGTCCATGAAAATCAGCAGGTCATCCGCATAGAGAGCAATTTTGTGTGGAGTATTGTTGACCATTATGGGGACGATGTCCTCCGATTGCCTAATAAATTGGGCCAAAGGCTTGAGGGAAAGCGCGAACAGTCCCGGGCTCAGAGGGCAACCCTGTCTAGAAGATCTGGAGACTGGAAAGAGTGTGGAACAGTTTTTGCCTGTCAGTATCATCGCAGACAGCGAGGCATACAGGACTTTAATCATATGAATAAAACTCTTTCCAAGACCCATGACCTCAAGTACCTTCCACAGGTATGACCACTCAAGTCTGTCAAACGCCTTCATGGCATCCAAAGACAGAACTGTGGACGGAGTTGTATTGTCTTTACTGTTATCGATTACATGCAACAGCCTCCTAAGATTATCTGCAGCCAGACGCCCCGGGATAAAACCAGTTTGATCGCAGTGTACCAATACAGACATAAATCTCTGCAGGCGACGGGCCAGCACCTTGGCAAACACCTTTAAATCGGGCCCGAGAAGACTCAAGGGTCTATAGCTACCACAATCATTGGGATCTTTGTCCTTCTTGAGAAGTAAAGAAATCAACGCCATATTGACATCTCTTGAGAACTCCCCTTGTTCGATAGCGTAATTGATCATATCGAGCATCAATGGACCCAGTTGGTCCCAGAAAGCTAAATACACTTCGGGTGGAATACCATCCCAGCCTGGTGCCTTACCCCTCTGCATTTCAACAATAGTCTCCCTCAATTCTACGAGAGTAATCGGTCTCCCCAGTTCCTTGGCCTCTTCCTCAGAAATGTGGGGTATCTCAAGCCCGCCAATGAACGATTCAAATTTAGAGTCATCAAGATTACCCTCTGAGCTATATAACTGTGAGTAAAACTCTTTAAAAGTGTCATTGATCTTTTTCGAATCAGTAGTGACTGCACCCTGGCTCGTTCTAATCAAGGGGATATCCGAGAAATGATCATTTGAGCTTATTTTCATTGCCAATAGATGGCTAGGTCTGGAGCCGTGAAAATAGTAATTTTGTCTTGTCCTATGTATCAAGAACTCAGACTGTTGTTTAAGTATGGAGTTTATTTCTTTTTTGACTATCTTACGTTGTGTGTTTAGTCGTTCATTATAGTTAGTTTGCAAGGATGCGTATAGGTCCGCATATAATGATTCCAGTCCTTCTAGCTTTTTTGACCGGGATTTTCGCAAATTGGAGGCAAATAGTGTGACATGACCCCTGATAAATCCTTTCAATGCGTTCCACAGGACCCTGGGGTCTTCTACTGTGCCAACGTTGATCTGCAAAAATTCAGCTAGTTTACTCCTGAACTCAGAACAGAAGTCATCGTTCTTTAGCAAGGTCGAATTAAAACGCCATCTGGGAGCTCTTGCGGAGAGCCTGCCAAAGGTTGCCGTAAGGAAAATCCCCTTGTGGTCTGAGAGAGCCAAGGGAACCAATGAGACATCGAAACTATCAAACATATTAGGGGACGCGAATGCATAGTCAATTCGAGAGAAGCTTTTGTGTCTGGCTGACAGGTGAGAGTAATCTTTGAGGGTGGGGTTGCATAAGCGCCAAAGGTCTGTGAGCCCCGTGTCTTTGGCCCACATCCTAAGGGCCTTAGAGGACCGTTTTTGGTCGCTCGTTTCAGAGGGCCCGGACCTATCCATCTCCGCATCCCAGCACGCATTAAAATCGCCACCCACAATGAGAGCGTATCCATTAAGTTCCAACATATTCTTCGTGATTGTATTATAGAACGCTGAATCAAATGTGTTAGCAGCATACAATGCTATTATAGCCATCTTCCTATGCAAGAATTCAACTTTTGCTATAGTAATCCTTCCCTCCGTGTCCGACCATACATCCAAGATTTTGATATCAAGGTTACGTCTTGTAACTATGACTACTCCTTTCGTCTTATCATCGGCTGAGGATGAGGAGATAACGTGATATTGCCGATTTGCCAGTCTTGACACGTCACCTACCAATAAATGCGTCTCGCTAAGGAGAGCAAGGTCAATATTTCTCCTCTTCAATAGCCAAAGGACACTGGCACGCTTGTGTGGGGCGTTAAGCCCTCCTGCGTTCCAAATTAAAATATTCAATTTAGCCATGGTCGAGCTTGTATAAATGCGTTGAGAACATACCAGTGCAGCCAGGCTGAGTACAGAGGTGCTGATCCCGGCGGGCCCGGACGGTCAATCCCAGGAGTTCAGAGGAGGAACAATTACACACATTTAAGACAACAGTACATAAAACACATAAAAATACCACCCCAGCTACAGCCCCACCTCCTTCTACTCTAAACCCTACCCCACCCGTCCTATTATAAGGCCCCCTATACCCACTCTCCAATCTCCACCCTCTGCCCCATCCACTGAGGATGGTCATCTTCCTATCACTTCCCACTAGAGACATGGATCAATAAGACGCTCCCCACTCCAACCCCCCTCTAAATAAACCCCTGAGTAAACCCCCACTAGTCCAATAAACACAAATAATAAAAAATTCAATAAAGATATCGGTCGAAACCCACCTGAGCCCTGGCCCCAACATGAGACAACCATAATGGTAAAAATAGCCATTATTAAATAATAACTCCACATCAACCTGCAACCATCTATTTCGAATCTGCGCTTCAACGTCGCATTGTAATAGCCCAAAAGGGTATAGGAAAATTCAAAACAAAATTAAATTAAAGCATCCCAGCCGATAGTCTAAGGCCGGATCGGGTCACAGGTTAATTGTGCAAAATTGTGTGAACAATGTCAATTAAACAATGACAAAAAAAAAGGGAAGGAAGGGGGAAAAAAAGGTGTTATGGTCAAAGTGCACCCCTTTAGCTGTCCCTTTGATCAGGCACAACGGCTGAAATGACATAACCTATGTAAGAATAGAATTAAACACATTCATTAATTAATTAATTAATCCGGGGATGGTAATAGGCAACACCTGACACCACCTGTTATCATACATTGTTTCAATAAAGATATCGGTCGGAGCAGTTACAGTAGTCCAAGGTAGGATCGAATCACAGTTAAATTGCTCATTCAAATGCCATTAAAACAGCGACAATAATTATTATATAATTACTCAGCATCAACCCTGTAACCATCTACCTTGGAGTCTGCATATTAATGTCGCAACGTTATAGCATAAATGGATCACGGAAAATTCAAAACGAAATTAAGGCAAACCAGCAGTTAGTCCAAGGTAGAATCGGATCACATTTAAATCGCGCATACAGATGACATAAAAACAGCGACAATAAGAAAGAAAAAAGAAAGGAAAAGAGGGGCATGGCTAAAGTGCAAGCCATATAACCATATAGCCATGAAGTGCAAGCCATACCCGACCCAACCTGTTATCATATATTGTATATGCATATTCAACCGACCTTGGCTTCTACTATGGATCCCAAAGTTCAAAACAACCCGCCATAGATATCAAGCAACAGACTCGGGTGTCTCCGCGAGATATTCCTTCGCTTTAGCCAACGACCAAAACAAACGCTGACCACCGACCTTCTCCAACACAGATAATTTCGCGGGAGCGAATAACGTGGGTCTCAGGCCTAGTTTCCATAGCTTAGTCAGGACCACCTTGTATTCGGCTCTCTGTGCTTGAACCTCCGGTGTAAAGTCCTCGAAAATGGCCACTTTGTGATCGCCAAGCCTCAGATTACCCCTTCTGGCACGAGCCGACCGCATGATGAGTTCCCTCTGCTGGAGTCTGTTCAGCTTGACTATGATGGGCCTCGGCTCTTTGTTCACGCCGGGAGAAAACCTGCCCGCTCTGTAGGCCGATTCGCAGATAGGAGGCAAAGGGAGGACGTCCGTCCCCAGTATCTTCTGCAGCAGTTCGGGCACGGTCTCAGAGAGACGGCCCTCACCGCTGGTCTCCGGTACTCCAACAATCCTGACGTTGTGGCGTCTATCCCGGGACTGCATCTCCTCCATTGCCGACTGTAGTTTGTTGACTTCAGCCTGCCTAGCCAGCAGGGCGGATTCGAGACCCGCCATCTTCTCACACTGTAATGATACCTCCGTCGTTAGCATGGCTATTTCGTTAGCATTAGCCGATGAGGCAGCGTGAATCGTCTCCATCTTGTCTGTCAGCGGTACTACCGCCAGCCGTATTTCCTCTGATATCTCACGACGGAGGCTGACACAGAAATCCGCCAACACTTTCTTCTGTGCTTCAGCGATGCGTGTCTCAGAGTCTGCGTGTAGCTTGGTCATGACCAAGAGCACAGCTTCGCTTAACTCCCCGACAGCGGGAGACGGTGTGGCTAGGCCCGGCGGTGACGGCTTGCTGGTTGTGGCGCATGGTTTCATGGCTCTGGTTTCCACCCCCGTCATCGTAGAAAGTCGAAAAAAGTCGATGAATGTATACTAAACACGACGACTTAGCAAACAAATAAAAAACAAATAAAAATAAAATAAAGACTAATGGGGAGAAACGTATATTCAGCACGGTAGAAGGGAGCTCATGTGAAACACGTCTACTCCATGATCGCTCAGCTCCGCCCCCGCTAAGCGTCCCGCTCTTATGCCATACCGAGATATACCTCATCTCCTAGTACCTACTGTACTACATAACGAAAAAACTAAACACCCTTGCACTTGACCAGGCCCCGCCCCAGTGACTTACTATAAGACACCGGGCGTGGTCACCACTCACCCTTCCTCGGGAAGAGTTTTCCATCAGAAAAACCCCCCCAAGGGACCTCAGGGCACGCTAAGAGCGGGACGCTTTGCC
The DNA here is from genome assembly GCF_963971535.1 of Notolepis coatsorum. Lineage (NCBI taxonomy): Eukaryota > Metazoa > Chordata > Actinopteri > Aulopiformes > Paralepididae > Notolepis > Notolepis coatsorum. The sequence goes on along the minus strand of NC_140169.1, from coordinate 78,876,828 downwards.
AGTACTCATATAACTAGGTTATATACATAACCTATCGTTATATACTCATACTGGCATTGCGTCCCGCTTTTATGCCATACCGAGATATGGGGTAGAGCGGACGCGAGGCCCGACAGCCACCCGCCGGGCCGACCCACCTCATGGTGTCGGCCGGGCGGGGCACTGTTTCAACATGCCAGAGGCAAAGGACTGATGCCACCTGCTTCATAAACACTGAGCACCAGCGGTGGTTGCAACCAGCAACCTCCACTGTGGTGTGCATCCATGAAGGGGTTAATGAATAAATGAACTAAAAACACCACCAATACACTGTAGAATGGGCTAGCCCATATACACAACGTTAAGGGGATGCGGACCAGAGAACCCAGTCCTGCATCCATTCATAATATTCACAACAAGCACACCAGCCCTAGACCTCAGCCCATTCACCCATGAACAGGTAAACAAGCCCGCGCAATACTCCCAACAGTAAACACAGATTGACCGTCAGCATGAATGGTTAAGAGGAGGGAAGACTTTAGACAGACATCCCTCAGCGGGGAAACAAACAGAAACAGTAGCCCAGCATATAGCATAGCGTTAGCCGCGCGCTCCAGGGTAACAGGGAAAACAACAACGTTTTACCCAGATATCCTGCCCCTTGCGCCAATACACAACTCGGTTGTCTCACAGGACAACAAGCAGTATTATTAACACCAGCGTTAATGCCTTATGGCACAGATCCTACCTGAGTGCGAGTCAGCTCGATAGCCATGGCCGCCTAGTTATAGTTGAAAGTGGGGGTGCAAGAATTTTCTTTTTATTCATTTTTTTTTTTTTTTTTTTTTTGGACAGGCAAGGGGTGGTATGGAGGGTGTCCGGCACGACCCCCTCCATGGCAGACGTTTTTTATTTTATTTAATGTTCGCAATCTTTGGAAACTTAAAAACGTGTTATTAAGTGTCATTGCGTATTATTAATTTGATTGAAATTACGTAGTTATGGTTAGATTTATATATTGGGGGGGGGTATATCATATTTTTCATATGATCAAAAAGTGGTGGAGCAAGATCATAACCTTGCTCCCCCAAGTTCAATAGTGGGAGAGCAGCTGCTTCCCGTGCTCTTAAGGCTAGGCGTCTATGTCGATAGCTACACATCGCACGTCGTCCCTTGAAGTGCTGCCAAGACGAGGAAACACCAGGATAGACCCGAAGCGGAGATGCATCGAAATACATCCATCTGCAGGGCCGCAGAACCCATATGAGCGCCGTTGGAAACATGCCAAAGATTCCAGGGGCTGGCAAATCTCCGGCATTGTTCAATTTCTCTTTACACTTCATACTCGCTATCACTAGTTACACAGGGTGCAAAGCAGCCGCCATGATGGAAAATGAAAAAAAGGAAGGATGAGTGGTGACCACGCCCGGTGTCTTATAGTAAGTCACTGGAGTGGGGCCTGGTCAAGTGCAAGGGTGTTTAGTTTTTTCGTTATGTAGTACAGTAGGTACTAGGAGATGAGGTATATCTCGGTATGGCATAAGAGCGGGACGCAATGCCAGTACGAGTATATAACGGGTTCCATAGGTACAAAAATCCATTGTACAAGCAAAACTGTACATTGGAATATTGACAAAACCATACTGGGTCATTTACTGTACATTGGAGGGGGTTGGGTTAGGACATTTACAGAGGCCAGTTTCGAATTGCAGTCTCCCATAGGTGTTCTTTGAGAGTGGTTTTGAAAGTGGGTAGTGATTCAAATTCCTTTACAGCTTTGGGTAGGGCGTTCCACATTGATGTGGCATAATTGCAAAACGTGTTTAGTCCCTTGTTTGAGCCGAATCTGGGTTTAACATGATTTGTGGAGCTCCCTCTGGTGTTGTGATCGTTGTATTCACTGACCTTTGGGAAGTATTTTGACATGTACATGGGTACCTTGGTCTTGTAGTGTATCTTGTAGACCAGGCCCATTGCAAGTTGCTGTACTCTGTCGTCTACTCTAAGCCATCCTAGGTTGTCAAAGTGGGCAAGGGTGAGGTGGGTTCTAGGAGTAAGGTCAAGCAGTAGTCTGACCAGTTTGTTTTGAGATGTTTGTAATTTAGTTTTTAGCGCCTTTGAGGTGCTTTGGTACCATGAGGTGCACGCATAGTCGTAGTACCCTTGAATGAGTGCTCCTGCCAGAGTCTTCAGGGTATTTTTGTTTACCAGAGAGGATATCCGGTACAAGAATCGAGTTGGTTGACTTTTTTTATTACATTGGATGCCATTTTGTCACAGGAAAGATTAGCCTCTAGGATGGAACCCATGTAGGTAATTTCATCTTTCCTTGTGACAATATTGTTACCCGCTGTAACTGAGAAGCCGTCGGTCTTGCTGAGTTTGTTATTTGAACCGAAGAGAATGGACTCTGTTTTGCCCATGTGTAATGATAGTTTGTTATCAGCGAGCCATATGCAGATTTTGCCCAGTTCCGAGCTGAGGGTTTCTTCAACTTGTAACTTGTTTTTGTCAGAGACCAGCAGGGCTGAGTCGTCCGCAAACAGGAACAAGTTGCAGTCACAGGCTGACGACATGTAATTTGCATAAATTAGGAACAGTAGCGGTCCTAGTATGCTTCCTTGTGGAACACCACAGCTCACTGGGAGGGGGGGGATAGGGTACCGTTTACCTCCACCATCTGTTCTCTCCCCTCCAGGTAGGATTGCATCGAGCTCACTGATAGACTATCAAAACCAATTGCTTTTAGCTTGTCAATCAGAATGGTGTGATTGACAGTGTCGAAGGCCTTTTGTAGGTCCAGCATGACCATGCCGCAGTATTTGCCCGCATCCACCTCTTGTTTGATGTGGTTGTTTAAATAGAGAAGGCATGTGTCAGTGGAGTGGGATGTTCTGAAGCCAGATTGGAATTCGTAGATTAGATTTTTTTTCGCGAGGTACTTTTCGACCTGTTCGTATACTATTTTTTCCATGACTTTCGAGATGGAGGTAAGGATAGAAACAGGGCGGTAGTTGCCTGGGTCTAATTTGCTCCCCTTTTTGTGCAGGGGTGTTACTCTCGCAATTTTGAAGTCCTTGGGGACGTGTCCCTGTTTTATGGAGAGGTTTATTATGTGTGTGATAACTGGGGTGATGGCGGCTGCTGAGTCTCTGAGGAATTTGGAGGGGATGTTGTCATGGCCGGTGGCCTTGTTCGGTTGGAGGGCGCTCAGTTTTTTGAGTACCTCATCTGTAGTTACCATTTCCAGTTTGAAGTCGTCTTTGTGGACCCCTAGGTTCTTGTAGTATGCTACTATGCGTTTTACCCCATAATGCCCTGAGTGGGAGGGTAGTTTGTTTACCAGTGTTGTGGCTATGTTTGTGAAGAAAGTGTTTAAGTAATTGGCTACATCCAGCTTGTCTGTGATGAGCGTGTTGTCCGTCTTTATGTTTATGTTTGAGAATCTGGTTTTAAGTTTTTTACTGCAGCCTAGTTGATTATTGAGTAATTTCCAAAGTTCACATGGTTTGTTTTTGTTTTCCTCAAGTTCCTGTCGCAACTTGGAGGCAAGGTTGGCCACATGGAATTTAAATGTAAAGAGCGACACACCAAGATATTTATATTCAGTGACTCTCTTAATGCTAGAACCACTGTTTCTGGCTCTAGAAAACAGTATACATCTAGTTTTACTAGCATTAATTCAAGTTTAATAAAAGCTTCCTGGAGGGTAATAAAGGAAAGTTGTAAGTTTCAGAGTCAGCAATACAATACACAACAGTATCATCTGCACACAGATGGGCTTGACAACCATTCAGCGAAGACAAAATATCATTAATATAAATAGTGGAGGACAGATATAAAATATAAAGAGGACAGAACCTAGAATTGAACCCTGTGGCATACCTTTAGTTATTGATTAAAAGTTTGATTGGGCATAACCCGACTTTACACACTAATCTTGGAACCAATCACATGCATGTCTATCCAAACCAATAGTAGACAATCTTTTTTTTCTTTTTCTTTTTTTTATCTCTCTTTCTCCGATTTTTCTCTGTTTTCTCTCCCCGTCCCAATTTAGTCGTTGTGCCAATTCCCCCCCTCCCCTACCTGGTTGTTGTGCGCATGTTCTCCTACTGGTCGGTACAAGGGAACCCTGAAGTATCCGCACGCTTTTTCCAACACGTGCAGCGACAGCCAGTGGCTCTCTTCTCACCTGACAGCGAGGGCTCTCATTGGTGAAGTGTAACACGTGGGAGGTCACGCTGCCTTCCTCAAGTCCTGCCTCCGCTGAGCAAGCGCCCAGACCTGACCTGTAGGCGTCACTGTCCACAACGCCAGCTTCCCACCCACGGCTTCCCTCCCCCTAACCCAGCCAAACGAGTTAGTATAGCGATCAGCCCAAGCCAAGGCAATGCTGACTCTGGGAGTCGGTAGACAATCTTTTTAAGAGTAAATTGTGATTGACTGTATCAAAAGCTTTTGATAGATCAATAAAGAGGGCAGCACAGTGTTTCTTCTTGTCTAAAGCTGATATTATGTCATTAGTAACTAAAGCGATGGCTGATAATGTGCTATGATTGGCTCTGAACCCGGATTGGTGTGGGCTTATACATCCAAATGTATTTTTATCTTGTAGTTTGCAAAATCAATCGGCCATCCTTTGGGTCAGGGGTAAAACAGATTTAAGCAAGGAAAATGTGTTTATATCAGTGGGTTGCTTATCCCCTGCTTTCATTACCACAACAAATCCTGTGTGTGTGGGGGATTATGTATCGATCCAAGCATTTAGTCAACCAAAGGTCACTTCTCATCCTCTACCACGCACTATAGAGTGGTCCCATATTTGAACTATTGTCTGGAAGTCTGGGGTAATTCTTACCGTTCCAATATATCACCTCTTTATATACTGCAAAAAAAGGCCATTAGGATTGTGTACAATGCTAAGCACAACCAACACTCTACTCTACCCCATTGTTTTTACAAGCATCAGCTTTTAAATTATGGGACTTAATCATACAGTACTTAGAACTGCCAAAATCATGTTCACACAACTCTCTTCCAATCCCCATCCAGTATCGGTTCACTGAGAGGGTGGAACCAGGAATTATAATCTTAGAGGGAAACAGAAACTCCAGCAACCGGGTGTAAGAACCACTCTAAAATATATGTGCATATCTGTTTGTGGAGTGAGATTATGGAATGGATTGGATGAGGAGGTTAAACTGAGTAAAACATAAACCAGTTTAAAAGAAAGTAAAGAAATAAATAAAAACTAGTCAGACTCATGTATGTCTTGTTGAGATGCCGGGGGAAGCAGAGCAATGTTACATGTTGATGTTTGGTATAGCCATTGATGGTCAGGTGTGTGGGGAATGGAAAGCTTAGCTTCTACCATCCCCCTTTTTCAAACCATTAAGTGGTGTCTGTTGTTGTTACTGTTGTCTATTGTATTGTTTTGTGGTGGTTATTGTACTGTTTCGTGGTTGTCTTGTATTGTATAGGTTGCATGGTTTGAAATAAATGAAAGAGTAAGTAAGAGTAAGTAAATCATTAAAAAATGTAATTGGATCTCCCCCCCCCCTCTCTCTCTCACTCTCTCTCTCTGGCTCTCTCTCTCTTTGTCTCTCTGTTTCTGTTTCGACACCAACTGTTCCCTCTCCATTCACCCCATTCCTTTCTCTCCGGACATGCTTTAACTCTTTCTTTCATCTCTCTCTCTCTCTCTCTCTCTCTCTCTCTCTCTCTCTCTCTCTCTCTCTCTCTCTCTCTCTCTCTCTCTCTCTCTCTCTCTCTCTCTCTCTCTCTCTCTCCTTCCCCTCTCCCTCTTTCTCCTCTCTCTCCCTCCCTCTCTGACTATTTCTTCTTCTATCCCTCCCTCTCCCTCCCTCTCTCTCTCTCCCCTCTCTCACACCCCCTCTCTTTCTCCTCTCTCTCCCCCCTCTCTCCCTCCCTCCTTCTCTTCCCTCCAGGTGTGTCCGCCATGGCCTCCCTCCTGTCCCTGGCCTGGGTGCTGGCCTCCTACCACAAGCTCCTGCGCGACTCGCGCGACGACAAGAAGAGCATGAGCTACCGGGGCGCCCTGGTGCACCTGTTCTGGCGCCTCTTCACCATCTCCTCGCGGGTGCTCTCCTTCGCCCTCTTCGCCTCCGTGTTCCACATCTACTTTGGGATATTCGTGGTGCTCCACTGGTGCGCCATGGCCTTCTGGGTCATCCACGGCGGCACAGACTTCTGCATGTCCAAGTGGGAGGAGGTGCTGTTCAACCTGGTGGTGGCCGTGGTCTACGTCTTCTGCTGGTTCAACGTCCGCGAGGGCCGGACCCGCTGCAGGATGGTGGCGTACTACACGGTGGTGCTGCTGGAGAACGCTGTCCTCAGCGCCCTGTGGTACGCCTACCGCGACCCGGCCACCACTGACGCCTACGCCTCGTCGGCCCTCTGTGGCGTCTTCCTGTGCTTCGCCTCGGGCGTCGCCTGCATGGTCATCTACTACGGGGTCCTCCACCCCATGGGCCCCCGTCTGAGGGTGCTGGCCAGCTCCTGCTGCGCCGAGTTGCTGTGGGGCCTTCCCTTGCCCCCCGAGGCCGAGCCCATGGCCCCTACACCGGGCTACACGCGTGGCTCCCAGGCCACCCCTACCCGGGGCATGGCAGCGGAATACCTCGAGGCAGACGAAACAGCCACGGACACCTGCCTGCCCGTGTTCCAGGTGCGGTCCACGGAGCCGGTGGACGCGGCCGGAAGGCCCATCCGGGCCGAGGGGCCTCTCATCAAGATAGACATGCCCAGGAAACGCTACCCGGCCTGGGACGCGCATTTTGTGGACCGCCGCCTGCGCAGGACCATAAACGTGCTGCAGTACATTAGCCCGAACGCGGTGGGCATCAGGTACAGGGACGGTCCACTCCTTTACGAACTCTTGCAGTACGAGTCATCCCTCTGAAGGCGTTCTCTCACACAGCTCTCACAAAGAAAAAACATATATATACTTCTTCATCCTTCCTGGATCTGCCCACCCCCCCCCCCCCCCCCTCCCCCCATCTGGTGTTTTTCTCTCTCTCTCTTTCTCTCTCCTCTATGTTTTTTTCTTCTTCTCCTGATTCTTGTTCTTCGTCATGACCATTCAGTTTTCCTGCAGGAGATTTGTGTGTTGTCTACCGAAGATATGTCAAGATGATATAAAAAACATAGTCATTATTTATTTTTGGGAAGAAAAATATACAGTACAGAGAAAAATGATGAACCTATCCTATGTGACATTATAGATTTACAAAAATGAGATAAAAAAAAAACTCTACGTTCGTAGGGGAGTGGTCTGTGTGAGTGAATGTGTAAATAACACATGTGTCATTATGAAATGTGTTTTAATGCATTATACTGTATTGGTGATTCAACCTGTCAATACACTTGTGAAGGGCATATTGTATGTCCCTGTGACATGGGACTGGCGCAATGCCTGATGGGAATGATGGAGGAAAGCCCTAGGGGTTGCAGGTCTTTGCACACCTTTAACATTAACTGCCATTCCTAATATACATCATTTGAATAATACAATACTGTTTACCATGTCGTTAGCGAATTAGAGCAAGCGATCAAAATCTTTTCAGAGAAGCAGAGGATTGTACTGTAAACTAACAAAGGCACATAATAACAGATTTCAGCATAAAGGACTTTCTGGTAATAACTGTCGCCACTAAAAATGTCCTGGGTCTGCTACTGTATGTCTGTTCCAAATTCACTATCCTCATCCTATCCTGTCTCTCTCGGAGAAGGAAACACACTGACCTTCAATCAGTTCCACTCATAATATTCAATATTCAAAGCACAGTGCCCCCTGTCGGTAACCAGCTCTAACAACAGCATGCCTTATTTGGTAATCACCTCGCTTTGCTGTGACATAGCACAAAATCTATTACATAATAAGATTGGTCAAATAGAAGGGACGTATTAAAAAAAACTATTGAGGTTACTTAACACTCTTCTTCTTCTTCCACCCCGAATAGCAAAGCGATAAAAAAAAAAGAAAACCGTGCATGGGATAGAAAGCAGCACAAAGCCTTTTTTCTTTTTTATGAGTCAAAGTTAAATATAATAAAATGGGATATAGGCACAAACTTCATTACCATGATGATAACCCATCTGTGTCTGTAATTATTACAGGCAATATCTGCTCTACTCTCATCAGGATCACAAGGAAGCAGTAGACAGTGTGACCCACTCAGCCCTTTGATTTCCATTCATTCAATCAAACCTTTGGCTCTCAGGCCATAAGGCAATTAACACTGATAAAACCAATCATTTGCAACACAACAAATTACTCTGTATTTATTTTATGCAGATGACAAACTTAAATTTTTTTGAAGAGGTTATGCACTCTCTTCCAAATATTATTATATTATAGAAAGACTTATTTCTCATATTTCTAGTTACAAAATAAATTGGACTAAGTCATCTCTCTACTCCCTCTTAATTCAGCTGCCAAAGATGAAAGTGTTTATTTCGATACACTGTACCTATTTTCTCTCACTTTAGATATTTAGGGGTAGACGTATACTGTATCCTACACTAAGAAATATGTTTTGAAGAAGAACTTTAATACATCCCTCACAATAATAGAATCTGATCTTACAAGATGGAGGAATCTCCCTATATCTTTATCAGGTAGAATATCTATAAATAAATGTATGTATTATCAAGGATACACTTTTATACTTCAGTGCCCGATTTATCACCTCCTCCTGGTTATTGGAATAAAGTACATTGCATAATATCACAATATTTCAATTTCTAATTATACTTCCAGTCACTACATTTTTGGCCTTTGTTGAATTGGTTCTGCTCTGGGTTAGCCCCTTTCGTGACTGTGATGCACCGAGTGAATCCACAGTCACTTCCTAGCCCATAGCAAACCAACGTATGTTGACCATGAAGGACTGGTTCTGCCCGAACCGTTCGTTATACAAGTATCACAGAGAAATTTCAAAGGTACTCACAGTTGCACGAGGGTTTCGGACAGAGATACGTGATGGTTTGAAAGCTCGTCGTTGCTAATAAACATTTTAAATAATTTTTATAAACGTGTACACATCACAGAGGCAGCGTTGCATGCTGGGCGCACCAGGCATGTCGTCACAAATGCAGAATAAGAGAAGAATCCATTTTGATGCAACGCTGCCTCTGTGATGTGGTTGGTTTGCTATGGGCTAGGAAGTGACTGTGGATTCACTCGGGGCATCACAGTCACGAAAGGGGCTAGCTCTAGTTCGACAACCCAATGTGACATATGAAATAAATGCGGTAGCACCATCTCCTCCAGAGGATTTTCTTTTTTTACAGGACTCTCCGAAATGGTGCAAACAGAGATACGGCCCAATTATATCACATTCCATTTAAATTTGGTGCCATTTTGAGAATAATTATAAATGGTTAACAAAATGGCATTCCCACATGCTCATATTTCACGTCACTCTTAACCCTTTCCCTACCACACGACAAAGGGTTAACCCTTTCACAACCACACTACAGACGGTTAACCCTTTCACTACCACACTACAGAAGGTTAACCCCTTCACAACCACACGACAGAAGGTTAACCCTTTCACAACCACACTACAGACGGTTAACCCTTTCACTATACCCCACTACAGAAGGTTAACCCTTTCACTACCACACTACAGACGGTTCTATTTCATTATGGCTCCGCTCAGCGTCAGTCTGCACGCACTTCACTTCGTGCATGAGCACTGAATAAAAAATTCCACAATGTACCTTTACATCCCAACATTCGTCTGGCCACACCCCTATCCGCTTACCTTCATAAGCAGGTGTGTGGTCACCTACTCGCCTCCTTCTTCACTTTCACCACAAGGAAGTGCCTTCGGTAGATCCCACACTTGACGAGGTTGTTAGCTGAAGAAAGTTGGAACGGGAAGATACGTTGACATCATATCTTTATTTTCTCTCTCACTATTTTCGAGAAAATACGGCGATATTGTCTTCGTCACTGGAGTGTCTGGAAGATGATGATCATTCTGACCTCCACCGGCTTTTTCGTATTAGGGGCTCGCGCCGCTGATGTACTCCCCGACTGCAGTCCTCCCCGACTGCAGTCCTCCTTGCTGCGGCTGGATGGGGTTGCCCTCCGGTCATACAGCTGGACTGTAGGAAGCACCGGCTGTTGTGAGAAATCGGTTTGCTTCCGGGTGGGGTGAGTATTGTTTTGCTTGCGAGCTCTGGTTGTCTGTTTATGCTATGGGGGTTAGCTGACAATTTTACGAACGCCGACTCCGGACTGGGGTCCTCTGCTCGGCTTCTTAAGCAACGGACGGAGGATCTTGGTCTGACGCCCATGATGGTCAACCTAGTGGGCCGCGACCAAGACCTGAGAAAAACCCGGGATTCTCTGGACGAGCGGATGCTTCTCTGTCCCGGCAGGCCCCATCTATCACATAAATGTGGAAGTACACCCTAACGAGGAAATGTGGGCATAGGATCTTCTTTATCGGGAGTTCCATGCTCAAAGTCGGCTGCAGCCCGGATGGGAATTGTGCTGGCTCCGCTGTATGTCTGGTAAATCACAGTTGAAAACTGTGTTTGACATTTCTTTTTCTTTTTCCCTCTTAGGATGGGGAGGGACTTGGACAGCGGCCTGTCTGAAGTGTGGCTTGTTATGTCGTTGTGTACAGTTCAGGTGATAGCTGCTTAGCTGGCGTGCTAGTTGTGGCTTACTGTTGTTAGCCAGTCAGCTGTTAGCTGCGGCGCTAGCTTGTTGTGTTCACCAGGCTAGTAAACGTTAGCTTGTTGCTATCAGTCGGGCGGCTGTTAGTTTAATGCTACACTGCTGAAACGTTCTGTGACTATAACATGCCTTAAACACTCTGACTACGACGTCATCTTTGACAGAGGATGTTAGTCGACCCTACACCCGGGTGCCAGTGCCAGTGCCAGTGAGGATTTCGTCAACATGGAGAACGGCGGCTGGGTGGCGTTGCGGACATACCCTCGTCACCGGCGCAGGAGATGCTGGGTTCAACTCGGTGTCCCGTTAACCAGTGTTGCTGTTCTCTCTGCCTGCGTTCAGGGTGAAGGTAGGAGTCCTCCGGACTTTAAACACTTCTTCTTTTCTTCCCTTCTAAATGTTTTGTAATAACGATGTTTCCAAAACATGTGTTGCTGCAATACATTGAGGATCCGACGCGTTTTGTGTGTGAATTGTCTTGTCACTGGTATAGCTTCTCTCTGTAGTAAATCGGCGTTGTTTTTTACATGTGTAAAAATGAACTGGTTTGGTTATGATGAGAACATGTGTGTTCATGTAACGTTGTACTGTGGGTGAACTCACAACTAAGAGGGTTATTAACCTGTAAAGCTATGCTTAGTGACATGTGATTGAGGAATGAATCTTTTTTCTCAGCCTGTGATGACAATGAACAGCATGTTCACACATTAACAGAGGTGCCTGTTCGCCTTGGTCGTATCAAGGGTAAGATAGGAGGGGTGACCCCCCGGTTTCCCTGGGGCTTCCCCCCCCCTCCTCTCAGACATGTTTGGTTACAATATATTGTGTCACTGTGTTTGTGGGGATACGATGTAACCCTCAGCTTAATTGCTGGGGTTGTGCTTTCTGCTTGAGAAACTATTTTTTCCTAAAGAAAAGGTTGTTTGGTCACTTATCATGTGTGCTTAGCAAGGCCTGTGGCCAATACATAATCGAGGACTTCTGTCTTCTCTCGTTATGAAAAACGGCGTTCCTCTGTAGTAAGAGTGTACTTTTGCCATTTTTTTTGTGATGAAGGGTTGTGTGTGTCGTTGTGATCTACAACTGGGTTAGGTTTGGCCCACAGAAGCACATGTGTAAGTCTGGACCGGGGCTCTTAAAGGGGCCCTCTCTGTTCTGTGTTTTTCCTTAGTAAAACTCAGGTAGCAGGTTAGCGCATGAGCTATGTGAGGCTGTTAGATGCTTCATGTAGCATGCTATGACTGTGTCATGCTCTATTTGTCATTATTTGTTTAGGGCAAAAAATAATACACTGCCAGAAAAACTACAAAATATTTTTCATTTAGAAAGTGAGTTTAGTAGGAGAAAATACAATTTTAAGTTTGCACGTACCACACTTAAACATATGTGTCCTTCAGTTATTGGTGTAAAGTTGTGGAATTCTCTCCATAGCGAGCTTAAGGGATGTAATAGTGTTTATCAATTCAAAAAAATTTATAAAAAAAGATTTAGTCAGTATGAAAATCAAATGTGATCTGAATAGTGAGATCTTTTCCTTTTTTTTCTTCTCTTTCTTTTATTCTTTATTCTTTATCATTATTATTATTTAATTTTTTCTTGTTTAACTGTGGATTGTGTGTTTCTTTTATAATGGTATAAATGATTATTTGTGTAAATTAGGTTGTACACTGACCATTAAGTAAATACTTGTTAGTTTAGGAATAAGGGGCAGGTAACTATAAGATTTATTCTTCTTCCTGCTCCTTTTGTCCATGGAATGACTATTTATGATTGTGTAATGAAGAAACTATGATTGTATTATTCCATGTGGCAAATAAAAACTCTGAACTGAACTGAACATCGTATCATGGGTGAGGGGTCGTAAAGGGGTGAACTCGTAATCCTTTCCTCCCCTTTTTCTGTTGGTCAGGGGTTAAAACCACCTGCCCTTCAAGGTTCCTGTCACGTTGCTGTTCGGCACGTTACAGGGTAAGGGGGGGGGGGTTTCCTGGTCCCACGCCCTGGAAGATTGGGCGTGTGCACCGCGGAAATTCCCCCGCCATAGAGTACGTCTCTGAGCGCGTCTCTATTGGTAAGATTTCCGTGGGTTGTTCAGGTCCATGTTATGGATCTGTTTCAGGGAGTTGTCAGAGCTCCTCACGAAGCTCCTCCTCAGGGAGAAGTGCCTTCTGTGAGTTCGGACTCTCCTTCCCAGTGAGGGAGCCTCCTCAGAGTTCAGAGCCTCTTCCTCAGATTGTCAAGGTGAGTAGAACTTCAAAAAAGGAGTTCTGCTCTATTGTGTGTGTATTCGATTCAATTCGATTATTGAGTGTGTATTGGTTCAGTGCCTCCTTCTCGGAGAGCCCTGACCCAAGTGTTACATAGCTCAATGTTGCAATATTTCTTTTCAATCTATACAGCTCGCGTGGGAAGTCTCTCTGGGGATTTCCGTCTCCTCCCTGTGGCGAGGGTGGCGGGATGTAAAAATGTTAAAAAAAATTACCCTCAGCTGCATCACGTGGGATTCATGTCAGTCTGTGTTTCTTTCTTTTTTAAATAAAAAGAGGAAAGAACATGAAGCACGACGGCTCCGTGTCGTTCTCCCAGGCGACTTGGAGGAACAATGTCTGGTGTCTTGTTAGACTATCCATTGATGTGTTTGGGTCTCGATGCGTACATAGTGCTGGCTCTGGGTGTTTCTGCCTTGGTTGCTCGTTATTAAAACAGCGTTTTTATAGGGCAACTGGGATGGAGTTTTGTCTCTTCCGAGCGCCAGTTTACTAGGTTGTCTCGATGAATTCTCGTTCATATCTGGGGGATGTTAACGGAATAGATCAGAACATAGGTAGAGGGGTCTCATGCCCTTGGGGTGGGCCACTGAGCGCGGTACAAATGGGACCGTCTGGGTGGCGCCCTCTTTTCATGTTTTAGATTGACACGCATACCTACCCCCTCTTCTGGAGTGGGCATGTCGGCATGGTTAGGGCACGGGACTGGTTCTGGTCGCGCTGGTCCAGGTCAGTTAACCCGTTGTCCGCCGGGGACGCAGATCTGCTGTTCTGGTACCCTGAGGGACTTGTGCTTTTTTCGGGGGGGAAAATGCCGGGTCGGCCCGGGTGTCACAGGGTTAGGCGTTATGGAGACCCTTTGTTGGGTACATGTTGTACCTGGCACTATCATAAGGGGCTGATTCTCCTTTCTTTCGCTCCTCTCTCACGCATGGCGAAGAGGGGGCTGTTGGGGTGGTCTTCTGGACCTCCTCTGGTAACCCTGTGTGCTTCCCGAGCCGCCGGGCCCGGTCCGAAGTAATGTTTCGTTGAAACCGTAGGCCTGGGATAACCCTTTTTTCTTGAGGGGTTATAGGAACAACCACCGTATGTGGTACCAAGAGGGTGGTTGATTCCCTGGTGTGTTGGAGCAGAGTCAACTCCCGGGTTACCCGGTTGAGTGTGCCCCTGCACGTTCATGACGTCTGCCAATCGCGTCAGCCTTCTCTGCCTCGACCCCTCTGGGTGGGTTTTTTTTTATGGAGGCTTTGTCATGGTGCGCAACAATGCCAGCATACGCCCCTTCCGCCGGGGGGGCTGTTTTCAGTTGACCCCTTTGGCGCCTGTCTCGTCCGCAGTGCTCCAGGCTCGGTCTACAGCCTGCTGCCTGGTTTCCCCGGTGCGCTGCCTACTTCCGTTGGTTAACCTTTTGAATGCTTTATGGCCATGCTGACTGCCTGTGTTGCAGGGTCAGTGTGCCAGGCGGTGTACTAATGGGGGGAAAGGGCCCGCTCTTGGAGGGGCCCTGTCCGAATACGCTGGCGATGTGGGGGTCGGTGTCACTAAGTGACCGCCTGGTGGGGTCTTGATGCCTGGCGTCATTGACCTCTCCGGGCCCCCCTTTTTCCAGGGGATCCAGTCCCTTCAGTGGGTCTGGGTCTTCCTTCGCACTCCGCTGCTACGGCCTTGCCACGGGGTTGAGTTTGCTCTTGACTCCGTGATTTTGGGGGCAGTAACGAGGGTTGTTCCTTCCGTTCGTTCCCTGGTGGCATGCGGCTTGTGTGTGTGCGTAGTCGTGGGGTCAAGCCACGATCTGCTCACCCTGTGCGTTGAGTTGCTTGAGTTCCTCTTCGCACGGTCGGATCCGTCTCCCTCCCGTCCTCCAATAGGGAGGGTATCCTCCATTAGGGAGGGTCGGGGGGCTCGGTCCTCCCCGGTCTGATGGTTGTGGGGGGCCTCAGCGGGGTACATTTGTCGAGCTTCTGGCTCCCGCTCAGCTCCTCTTGTGCAGACTGACGCTGAGCGGAGCCATAATGAAATAGAACGTAAGGTTATGTATATAACCAAGTTCTATGAATTATGGTGACGCTCAGCGTCAGGACGCCACTGCGGCTCTTGATCTCACCTTGTGGTGAAAGTTTGGGAAGGAGGCGAGTAGGTGACCACACACCTGCTTATGAAGGTAAGCGGATAGGGGTGTGGCCAGACGAATGTTGGGATGTAAAGGTACATTGTGGAATTTTTTATTCAGTGCTCATGCACGAAGTGAAGTGCGTGCAGACTGACGCTGAGCGTCACCATAATTCATAGAACTTGGTTATATACATAACCTTACGTTAACCGTCTTCTGTAGTGTGATAGTGAATGGTTAACCTTCTCTGTAGTGTGGTAGTGAAAGGGTTAAAACATCTGGGGTCATATCTTAACACATGATGTGGGATTGTCCTTCTGTCAAGACATTCTGGAAGAATGTAAACAATGTTCCTCTCCAAAGTTCGATTGATCTGCTCTGCACAACTATAATGCTTTTAAATTATGACACTCCACTTTACACGACAATCAATCTGAGGCGTCTCTGGCTGGTGGGCTGCACTGCTACTGTACTTTGAGATGACGGCAACATCCTCATGCTCTTCCCCGTAGATTAATACTGTACTAGATATCCTAATAGTAGAGCTATGTTCAGCCAAACTGAATGGGGTTACGGTAGCTCAGACACAGTCAAGATCTAGAAGGCACACCTAGACTCTGTATATGACATTATAACTTCATAAGGAACCTTTCTTATTTATTTTACTTTATTTATTTATTTATTTATTTATTTATTTATTTATTTATTTATTTATTTATTTATTTATTTATTTATTTATTTATTTATTTATTCACTCCATTCATAGAGAGGAGCTTCATCTTTTGTTTCTTTAATTTCTCACTTAAACACAGCTTTATTGTATTATATGTCTTATATTGTTTATATATGTATTATTATTATATTATTATTATTATTATTATTATTATTATAGCCTTTTTTTCTCATTATATTCATTCCATCCACAAATTATGATGGTGGTGTGCATATTATTCTAGATGTGGTAAGTAAATTACGTCCTAATTACTGCATCTCGTAAAATAATAAAAAATGTGATCACAAAAAAAGTTATAATAAAATAAAATAAAATACAACAATATAGTGTAGTAAAAACAATCCAAATAAGTATTTTTTTTATAATTTTCTTTTATTATTATTATTATTATTATTATTATTATTATTATTATTATTATTATTATATATTTAATTTTTCACTTTAAACATAAAACAAGGCAACATAATACAGTAATAATAATAACAATACCACACAGTACCACAACAACAATAATAATAACAACAATAACGACATTAGCAATAATAAAAATAATAAATACAGAACATAAAAACCAACTTGTACTATTACAGACACCACAAAAGATATCACAAAAGACATTTCCTCCCCCACTTTTTTTTTCTTTTGAAAATTGTTTAAGGAATATGTGAATTTTTTAACTAGGTGGGATGGGGGGAGGGGGCGTATAAGAGTGTGAATAAAGTAATACAAAAAAACTTGACTAGCACAAATATCTGTTGGGGCAAGGAAATCCTCCACCATTACCTTCTGCAGTGTAGAAAGTAAAGCACATCTACCCACCCCCGCTCACACTCTCCTCCCTGTATCCCATTTATTGAAATAATTTTAACTGATGTTTTAGGTTGACTAATACTAGGGCTGTCCCGATTACTATTTCCTGGGCTTCGAAGCTTTAGTAGTAGGCCTAATCATCGTAGAATAATCAAAGCTTCATATTCCTCTTGCACACAAGTTTCAACGCATGCAGCGGGGAAATGCAAGCAATGGGGTCGAAATCTCTTATGATGTCCTTAAGCTGAGAAGGAACTGATTTTCAAAATGAATATTGGTTTATTATTTCTCCAGGCTATTTCTTATGCTGATGTAGGCAGATTCTTTTGGAGGGTTAAATAAAGGAATAAAGATTTTGACCATTGATTACCATGGCAACCAATAAAGCTTCGAAGCATTCGGGTCAGTCCTAACTAATACACACACATATGGTGCAAAGGCTCGTCACAAAAAAGAAAACATGACAGGCCTGTTGAGATATTTGTATGCTATTGTATTATATCTTAAGTGTTTATTCTTTGTAACCTTCATTTTGTACACAATGACGTGGCCATACTTTCCCAGAGAGTAAATTTTTTCCTTTCTCTTTTTCTGCGCTCAACGAAACATGTTGCAATGTTAAAAGGCATTCTCCTTCATACTGTTTCTCTTAAAAGAGGCTGTGCTCCTAAGGGTATGACAGGGCCACCTGTTCAGGGAACTGCTAGTACAGTTCAAAATTAAGCCAAATCCCATGTCTTACAATCCTGTCTTCTCCTGATTTCTTCCAAAACACGCGTGTGTATCTACTGTTAAATATCTCCCACCCGAGATATCTCTATGGGGGGCGCTGTCCACCACAGCTATCTGGGGGGTTGAAACCTGGGTAAAATATGCCTTCTATGTCATAGGAGCCTGACAAGAATAGAAAGGGCTAATACTGCTCAATTCATGAGAAAAAGTTAATGCATTTCATACTCCGATTTGATCTATTTACTCTTCATCTGTGTATATATATTATATATATTATTATATATATATTGTGTGTTTTTCTTTTCTTTCTTTTACAGTGTAGTGTATGGCATGACTTTTGTGTGAAGCATTAGTATCAAGACACCCAACAACAAGTGTGGATGCTCATGAGCCCTGCACTAAACGGAGGATCTCACTCCCACTGGGCCGCCAGCTTCACGCTCTGCGTGGCCTTCTGGGCCTGGTGACGGTGCACAGTGATGGGCAGACTGGACCGTGTGGGTCCTGGTCTGAGGGGTGAGGGGCTTCCTTGCCCGGGGGCTCGGAAAAGAACACGAGGACAGACCGTTTGAAAGGGCAGGGATGTAAATACGAGAGAGTTTATGTGAGAGTGCGTTTAAGTGAGTGAACTTATGTGAGTGAGTTTATGTGAGTGAGTTTACGTGAGTATGTTTATGTGAGTGTGTTTATTTCAGTGTACTTATGTGAGTGAGTTTATGTGAGTGAGTTTACGTGAGTATGTTTATGTGAGTGTGTTTATTTCAGTGTACTTATGTGAGTGAGTTTATGTGAGAGTGCGTTTAAGTGAGTGAACTTATGTGAGTGAGTTTATGTGAGTGAGTTTACGTGAGTATGTTTATGTGAGTGTGTTTATTTCAGTGTACTTATGTGAGTGAGTTTATGTGAGTGAGTTTATCTCAGTGTGTTTATGTGAGTGAGTCTATGTGAGTGTGTTTATGTGAATGAACTTATGTGAGTGAGTTTATGTGAGTGAGTTTACGTGAGTATGTTTACGTGAGTGTGTTTATTTGAGTGAGTTTATGTGAGTGAGTTTATGTGAATGTGTTTATCTCTGTGTGTTTATGTGAGTGAGTCTGCATGGGAGAATATCTTACTGTGTGTGTGTGTGTGTGTGTGTGTGTGTGTGTGTGTGTGTGTGTGTGTGTGTGTGTGTGTGTGTGTGTGTGTGTGTGTGTGTGTGTGTGTGTGTGTGTGTGTGTGTGTGTGTGTGTGTGTGTGTGTGTGTGTGTGTGTGTGTGTGTGTGTGTGTGTGTGTGTGTGTGTGTGTGTATGTGTGTGTGTGTGTGTGTGTGTGTGTGTGTGTGTGTGTGTGTGTGTGTACGTGTGTACGTGTGTTCTTAGCCGGTTTAGCTCCGCCCCCTGGTTGCTGCTCCGCCCTCTCACCTCGCTCCAAACAGTGCCGGGCTCAGGTGCACTCCCATGCATTTTCTGGTGGTTATTGATAATAAAAAATAAAAAAGGTGAGGGTTGGAGTTGTTGAACAACTGTGGAGATCCTAACATGAGAACATGCAATGAGGTGCACTGCCATAATAACCGAGAGCTTCAACATCCCGGGTCCAAACATGTTCAGCCCTGACTAATTGAGAACTGTTGGGTCAGCTTTTAGAGTCACACCATATCATCTGTATAGATATATACACACCTGTCGGTGATGCAACAATGCAACATTGTTTACCGTAGTGGTTATGTTCTTCTTCATCATAGTGGATGAACTAGTGTAGTAAAAAATAAGAAGAAAAAGAAAACTGAAAACAAACAAACAAACAAACAAACAAACAAACAAACAAACAAAAAAACACTAAACAGCCAATACAGGGGTTCCTCAGGACCAATAACTCAAGACCACCGAACCAGCTCACTCGGGGGTCTCAAAGTGCAGTCACTATCCCCAGGCATGTCCTCAAGGCTCTCCATTTTGTCCTTATTTATAAGTTTTGCATCCTGGACCTCTCTTGTCTGTTGGGATATTATCAACAAACCTTGGTTTTTATGTGTTTTTTTATGGATTTTTTGGTTAACCCTTTCAGGTGTACGTTGTTTAGAAACGTTTGATTAGAATTTCCGTCTCAGAATTCTAGAACATAACGTGCTAGCTTTCGGTGGCCGGCATCTGTTGTGACATCATCATCATTGGAATGTTCAGTCCTCAGAACTCCTAATCTCGTTACCTGAGATCACACACCTGAGAGGAGATAGAGAGAGAGATTACTCGTCGTTGATTCCCAGTGTGCAGGATTCTGTGGCCGTTGGCTGCCTGGCCATTCTGTGCGTTCTCTCTGACCTCCCATCGACTTTCTTCAGACAGGGACACACATGTTAAAATCAGGTGGAGATACACTGTGATTCATTCATGACCTTATTTTTTCTTTTTTTCTTTCTTTAACCATGCTAATAATTGGCGTCACAGAGAAAGGTTAATTTACTGTTATGTTGCACTTCAACCTCAGTGGTGCTTAAAGGCACTGCTAGTAAGATTACAACATAAATATATCATTGTAAATTCAATACTATAAGCAGGATTACGAGACTGGTGAGAATGACCACGATGAGTCCATTGGTAGCCTCTGTTTTGTATTGATATTGTATTGATTTTGTATTGATATTGTTGTGCCACCAGGTCAGATCCACAGGAGTCCTGCTGAAGGGCATTAACCCTTTCACTGCCACGCTACAGACGGTTAACCTTTCACTACCACACTGCAGACGGTTAACCGTCTGTAGTGTGGGAGTGAAAGGGTTAACCTTATGCAGTGTGGCAGTGAAAGGGTTAACCCTTCTGTCGTGTGGCAGTGAAAGGGTTAACCTTCTGTATTGTCGCAGTGAAAGGGTTAACCCTTTGGTAGTGTGGCAGTGAAAGGGTTAAAGGGGAACACCACCTGCCCCAGGACTGTTCAATCAGTATTAAATACACATACTATTTGTGAACACCAGAGAGGAATCACAGAGAAAACCCTCCAATCAGTGATGTCACTGGGATGTAAAATGGGGGTTTGCTCCATAGACAATGAATAGGGCTCTGACTTTATATGGCCATATGATACTTGCAATGAGCTCTTACACCCAAACAAGGTTTATATTCTAGCACTGCTAGAAGGTCTGAACCAGAATGAACCCTTTCACTACCACACTACAGAAGGTTAACCTTTCACTACCACACGGTTAACCGGCTGTAGTGTGGTAGTGAAAGGGTTAACCTGTAGTGTGGTTGTGAGAGGGTTAACGCTTTGTCATGTGGCAGTGAAAGGGTTAACCCAGTGTTTCTCAAAGTGGGGGTTGATCACTAAAGTGCTATCTGTTGCAGCTGCACTGTTCTCCATGAAAATACCATTTCTCAAAATCTGAAAATCATTATTTAATAAAACACAGAAAAGGATCACCAAGTTACTCTGGATAAAAAAAACTTTACAGACAACATTGAGACAAAGCTTCCTGACACATCTCCATCCAAACTCTTGGAAGAACTCTTTGAAATCTCATCTGATACCACCTGGAGAGCTAGTTTCAGAGTGTGGTGCTGAGCACCAAGTATCTCATGATGCAGCAGTTAATGTGTTGATACCATTCAGCACCACATACAGTATCTGTGTGAGGCTGGCTTTTCATCCATGACAGCTCTGAAAACAAAATATAGGGCCAATTTGAAAGGTCACGATATTGGTGTTATTTCAATCAATTTAAACATGGCCCATTTCATGACTATTTTGTTGGGGCGAGGGGGGGGGGGGGGCCCAAAATATTTTGGTCCGCCAAAGGGGGGCCTGACAGAAAAAGTTTGAGAAGCACTGGGTTAACCTGTATTGTCGCCGTGAAAGGGTTAACCCTTTGGTTTTGAAAGGATTAAACCCTCATTTGGGGCGTAGAGCCTCATTTATTGTCTACGGAGCATTGTCTCTACATCCCAGTTTGGAGGGATTTATTTTTTAGTTGTCTCACTTTTTTTTTACTTTAGGAGAGAGTGGTGCGTCTTCTTCGCAAATACTGACTCAACTGTCCTGGAGGACAAGAAGAACATGTGAATTATTAACCCTTTCACTACCACACTACAGAAGGTTAACCTTTCACTACCATACTACAGACGGTTAACCGTCTGTAGTGGTAGTGAAAGGGTTAACCTTCTGTAGTGTGGTAGTGAAAGGGTTAACCTTCTGTAGTGCGGTAGTGAAAGGGTTAACCTTCTGTAGTGTAGTGAAAGGGTTAACCTTATGTAGTGTGGTAGTGAAAGGGTTAACTTTCTGTAGTGTGGTAGTGAAAGGGTTAACCGTATGTAGTGCGGTAGTGAAAGGGTTAACCTTCTGTAGTGTAGTGAAAGGGTTAACCTTATGTAGTGTGGTAGTGAAAGGGTTAACCTTCTGTAGTGTGGTTGTGAAAGGGTTAATAATTCACATGTTCTTCTGGTTGCTTCCCCTTTGCTGCTGCTGCACGGGACCAAACGGCAACGTCTCCTTGGCAACACTGTGCACTGGGGTTTATGGGAAACGTGGTCTTATCATTAGAATTAGGCGACCAATTGTTTTGGCATGTGTCTCATTTGTTTACTGTAATTATACCAAGGTATCACAACTAATCTGACAATTATATATTGATCTTATATATTATTATAAAAAATGCTCCTTGTAGTAGCTTTAACCTCACGTGACCGCTAGTTAACTTGTGTCATTAGTACGTGAGAATGACAACTAATTCAACTGACTGAATTAAACTGAATTAGGTCCACAAAGGCTTGATAAAGGAGTCGGAGTAAAGAAACGTAATACACATATGTATAAAAGTCACTCAACTGATCAATACATTTTACAACACATTTGTATTACACTTTATAATGTACAGTACATTGTTTCGCCAAAAAAACTAGAAAAGATATTAGCTATAGAAGCCAGATCATGAGCGAGATTTATTTAGATATTAGTTGAGTTTCTCCAGCTTGTGCTCTGGTTTATATAAGTCCTACACAGTGGATACTCTGGTTTATACATGTTTTTACCCGTAACGTGGTATTCAGCCGGTCAAACTTTACACAGGTCATCAAACAAACAAACAAGAGGGATAATACCTCCTGTCAAAAACACACATCCCTGAACAGCCACGACACACACAGCGGGGGAGCGCTCCTTCTAGCTCCTCGTTGTGGTGCCTTGATTCTCTATCAGGTGCTTCGCTCCAGGCACGGCAGCCAGGTCCGCAGTCAAACCATGCCAACAATGTCTCTTCTTTGTTCTTATCATCTGCCAGCACAATAATCAAGATGACGACGCCAAACAATGTCGCGAGAAACCGTCTCTCCGGCACAGATCAAGTCAAGCCAAGTTCCTTTAGACTCCATTACATCTTCCATTGACACTTTGAGTAGAGAAAAATGCTTCTTAATCTTAAAGGGAAATGCCACCTGTTTTAAGAATGAATGTATGTGCTTCCTGCTGCGGGACAGTCCAGTCGATGTTTGTGAACGTGCGTGCACCGCTCTCTCTTAAAGCTATGGAAATTACTTGAGAGAGAACCCTCCAATGGTGATGTGAAATCTGGGGCTGCTCGGTCTCTGACATTTATAAATATTTGTGTGAACTCTTACACCCAAATGATGTCTCATTCAGACCTTCTATACTAGAATATAAACCTCATTTGGATGTACTGTAAGGGGTCACAGTTATGGCCTCATGAAGTCAGAGCCCCATGTATTGTCTATGGAGCAGCACCAGATTTGACGTCCCAGTGACCGATTGGAAGGTTCTCTCTGTAGCTTTAGGAGAGAGAGTGGTGTGTGTTCACAAATACTGACTGCAGTGTCCTGGGGCACAGGAAGAACATTATGTGAATTCTTAAAATGGGTGGTATTCCCCTTTAAGATTTCAACTATGTTTGTGAAAACACCTAAAGAGTGTACTGGTTAAAAAAATATATATATATAAAAAAAGAATTCAAGAAAATAAAGAAAATACTGTACAACCTCAATTTGAGTTACAACGTCAGACCTATAATTACTGAATGCGATATGACCAGAAGTTGGATATTGTGTGAAACAAAGTTATACACGTTTTTTTCCGAAAAAAGTAAGGCAATACTAAACATAATTTGTACTTGAACAAAGGATTCCACGTGTTTCTTACGTCTGAGTGAACTGAATCCAAACAGTGGGTTCAGCCGTTTCATTCGATTACAATTGAAGAAGGAATGAACTCGACACCGCCCGTGTTTCGTTTGTTTGATCGATATATAGTCTTGATGTACGACAGCCACAATGAAACCGAACAATTCGGTCCATGATCGATATGTACAATCTGTCTATGCCTTTGTCTGTCTTGCAAAGATGAATGATCTGTAGTGCCAAGAAGAAAATCATCCTATGACATTTGTTTTGTGTGAACTAATACATCTTCTAGCCAACGGATAAATGCCTGCAAAAAGAAAAAAACAATGAAAAAGAATTATTCCACATTTAAAAAATGTTTTAACGGAACGGCACATAAGAGATTCTTAACGGCTTGATAGAAACAGGCACAATCGCTGACTCACTCATTTCCTGGTTTTCCCGCCATGCTCCCAGCATGCCTTCTAGAGCCCATTGTGAGGTCACCCTCGACATTTAGCATGTAAAGTGCTTTCTACTGTACAATGACCCTGTGTGAGGCAGCAGGCCACAGTGTTTGATTTGGTTCAGTGTTTGTGGCTGTCTGTTTGACCATTTAGTACAATACGCTTGGATGATGAAATGGTGCATTTTTTTCTTCTTTTTTAATAACCTGGTGCTGAACTAACACTTATAAAAGGTGCTACCACAAAGGGATTGCTGGGTCCACCTTGTGTCTTTCTAAGAGCATATGGCCTTCAGGTCAACTGGAAGTCCCTGCCTCCAAAACCTTGCAGACTCGCAATGCTCAGAATTAGCACCTCAATTCTACACAGTTTACAGCCGAACTCAACTCTCAAATGGTGCCCTTTATGATTTCCCAATCTGTACAAAAAACAACAACAGCTCTTCTACGTTTATCATGATGTTTTCAGCATTCATTTCACTTTAAAACGATTCAATATGCACTAGGTTTATTTATTTTTTTCTTCCTGAAAGGATAAAACAAGCAAATTACAAAAACGCATCATTTTGGCACACACGCGCGGAAGCACAAGAGTACTTCTGAAAATGGAATCTGGGTAAAAAATTATAGAATGTGATTGCTGTGTTGTAGATTTCTGTCATCTCTATGTCCTTAACCTGTGTGTATCTATTTTCGTTGTCACTGTAGAATTGGCTGTAATATTTTGTTTAAAAAATGGATTTGATATTCTAATGAAGTGACTATGGTTGTCATATTAATTGCTGCTGTTTTTTTATTTTATTGTTATCGAAGGTGTTCGGGAATATTGGTTTGTTAAATATTCAATCAATTTTCCAAATTGTGTTAGATTGTTGATGTATTTCACAATTCTATCAGGATACTCCTAGGCTATATGATTTACCAGGGGTATTCCAAAGGTTGGCATAATGTCAGTAAGAAAACTACTTGCTACGTACGACCTGTAGCATCTCTATGAACGTGTACTCATACAACCTATGTTGTGACAGAGAACATACAGTACAATATAAAGAATGATTCATTTGTTGTTGTTAAATATAAAATGTAAGTAAAACGTGTCATGGAAACCCTGTTCTTTAAAAAGAGAAAAAAAAGGAAAACTGATGTCCAGTATTCTATTAACCCCCTATTTTTGGGAAGAATATGAATATTATTAATAACATATGGTGCTAAAGTTCTTTTTGTATGTTTTTGGTTTTTAGATGAAAAGATAAATATTATGCCGAAAAATGTAATGTCAAGCCTTACTGTAGATTACTATATCAGACTGTTCATCCCACAAGAGAAAAAATAAATATAGTCTTTGAAAGTGAAAAATAGACCAGACATTGTATACTGTATTCATGTGCATATTTCACGTGCAGATGCGGCTATTATCCAACAAGGGTGTATACGTATAGTGTGTGTGTGTGTGTGTGTGTGTGTGTGTGTGTGTGTGTGTGTGTGTGTGTGTGTGTGTGTGTGTGTGTGTGTGTGTGTGTGTGTGTGTGTGTGTGTGTGTGTGTGTGTGTGTGTGTGTGTGTGTGTGTGTGTGTGTGTGTGGTGTGTTGCATGATGTAGACCTAATACACATCAATGTAAGATCTATTATAATATTATTGAGTTTGGTAATGGGAGATGTGACTACAGTGTGAAGGGTTTATTGAATGTTTCTTACCATCATATTTTGAATGTCTTGGCTCCGGCAACACCCTGTGATTCGGACAAGGAATCTATAAATATCAGTTATATTATGGTTGAATATAGGCCTATTGGGCTATGATGTGTTATTGATATGTCCTTGTTATTTAGGTGTGCATCTCAATTTGATTTAATAGGCTATTTTGCCAATGCTGTGCCAAATCAGTCAATTTGATTAAGTGGGCATGAGGATTTTATGATTTTATCATGTAATTAAATGCAGAATCTTTTACATTTAGGTTCGATGTTGTTCTTAAACTTGTCCCATTGTGCCATAATCCAGTCACTGAAAGAGAGGTGCAGAGATTGCAGGCACAATAGAGCAAAACAAAATAAATAATAATAAATCACTCTTTAAAGCCTATAGCATGGCATTTTCATGACAGTTCATGATTACAGTTGTGGATTGAGGCTCTTAAATATAGACCACATGAAATGTGGAAACAGTAAACATACTGGAACATAATATTAAATATTAAATATATGAAACGGTCATCTCAAAGATGTTCAGGACAGTTCAGTGTATTGACCCAGACACAAGGGAGAGAGGTATGTGATGATGACACAGTGAACAGCTCCAGAATAAATTGGACAATATGTAAAAGGGGACCCTGGACTATCCAGGATGATTTGATCAGGTAGGCTATACATGTTCTGAGCGATTGGCGCACATGTCACATGACCAGAAACTTCAGTGGCCAATCAGTTCGCAGAACGCGGAACTGGAAACCGGTTGGTAAAAAACTAGACGCATTTGGGACTGATATAGCACAGCGCTTATTGACCCATTCACAGGGGAACAGGGTGGAAAGGAATCCCATGTCTGAGCATGACATAAGAGCAAAATGGCTGCTGTGTGAATATGGTTAATGTAGGTTAGATATACAAGTGTGTTATAGACTTTATATGTCTATAATTTCAGTCACTGTTCCATTCAATGGACTATCTTCAAAAACGACATTGGTATGATGTCACAGATTATGGATTTGGCCTCAGGTTTCTAGCTTCTCTAAAAAGAAAGAAAAGGTCAATATCATATACAGATATCATAGTATTTCAAAAAAGATGATCAGGGTATTTCCATAATCGTTTGGTAAGTACCATGATGCTATTGGCCAATATGGAAATACCATGATATTACCAGTGCCACCAGTAACATTGTTTAAATTTGATTATACCATGGTATTATGGTGAAACATAACTTTAAATTACTTATACAATGGCCGGCAGTGGCACCTTGATAAAAATGTTATTACCATCATGCTACCATAAGACTTTTTTGTAAGGGGTTCGGGTGAAATGTTGGCAAATGGCCCAAACAAGTATAATGTGTAGCACTATCTACTAGTAATTTTGCAAGTTCAATTCCTGTGAGGAATCCTGCACGCAGCCTAACAAGGGGGTGTGCCGTTTTTTCACCTTCACGCACCTGTTGGGAGTTTGCGATCAGCTCGGGAGAGTACTTGTATTGCAGACTCCCCTCCACTCCTTGTCGGGTCGTTCTTGTTGCTACCATCACCTGCCGCGTCTCCGGCGTGAGACGACGTGCCAGCCATCACCACCTGTCGCCGTTTGCCTGGAGTGGGACACCGTCTTCGCTCTCTAATACTCTACGGGAGGATTCCAGTGTTCCCACTCCAGACGTCAAGCCGGCTACTTCCCAGCTCCCTCTTCATGATCCCTGTTCCCCTTGGAACCCCTGTGTTCTACTGCCGCATCTCCGGCGTGAGACGACGTGCCATCCGTCACCACCTGTCGCCGTTTGCCTGGAGTGGGACACCGCCTTCGCTCTCTAATACTCTACGGGAGGATTCCAGTGTTCCCACTCCAGACGTCAAGCTGGCTACTGCCCAACTCCCTCTTCGTGGTCCTGGTTCCTGGGGTGAGGCTCGCCATCGCTCCCTATTACTCCACGGGAGGATGTCGTGTTCTCACCCCGTTCCCCTCGGACCCCCTGTGTGCTGCATTGCCCGTGGGCAGCGTCTGGTCTGGAGGAGGAGGATTCCTTGGCAGAGCTGAGCCGCAGAGCCCTACTCGGTTGTAGGGACGAAGAAGATCCCCGTTACTTTTTCCCAGCCTGTTCGCCCGTTAAAGGCTGAGTGCCGCTTTTTTGTATTAAATAAATAATGCCCTGTTTTTGGCTAACTCTCATACCTGTCTTGTGTTGTGCTATTGGGGTCGGTTTCAAACCATAACAATTCCACCATATTTCAAAAGTGTTAATTAGGGTTGTTATTATTAACTAGTCTTACATTCGGCCTTATAAGGTTCATCAATTTGCATGTCGTCTATAGTGATGTTTAATAGACACATAACTGTGGGTAGCAGTGGTTCTCAACCTTTTTTGTGTCAAAGACCCCCAAACTGATACACTTTAGGTCAGGCTGCCTGCAGCACCTCCAGTTTGGGTTTTGTCTGAGAAGATATTTTGTTAAATATGTCCACAAATATTTAGCTGTCTATACTGTAGTTGAGGAGATAGCTGGAGAAAGTAAAATCTCAGAATGGTTACCATTATATAGTCTCTCATTAGGCAAACGCTCAGTGAATGAAATGGTGACTTTTTTTCTGAGAACACTTGGAGGACCCAGGTCCCAGGCCGGTCGGAGCCCAATGAATGAATGAATGAATGAATGAAAACTTTATTAACAGATTGCAGAATGGGTACAATACAGTACGGCTCAATACACACAATTGTTAAGGGGATGCAGACCAGAGAAATACGTTTACATCAGGGTCCCCCATTTTCAATTCACATTTATGTACAGTGTCCCCCACCCACCCACCCCTCCATACCCAACCCCCACCCAAACATGGAGGTGGTGTCTGTATGTACATACACAAAGACACCAAATTCATCAACAGAAATTACCTGAATCATGAATCAATTGAAACTGTATGGGTGGAAATCCTATTCGAAAGGGCGAAATCCCTACTGGTTGGCTCAATCTACAGACCGCCAGATCATAGTGGCTTTTATGATACACTTGACGGGAGTTTAGCTGGAGTTGAGGATGTAGACAAAATTCTTATTGGAGACTGGAACACGGATATGCAACGAAAAGATGCACCCGTCTTCAAGTCATTCAGTAGGCTTTGTGATCTGCACGGCCTCAGCCAGCTAATCACCCAACCCACACGTGTATGTGAATCAACTCAGACTACCATTGACCTCATCCTGACCTCCGACAAGTCCAAGATCTCCAATAAAGGGGTTATAGCATGCGGGTTAAGTGATTATTATATGATATTCTGTACCCGCAAAAAGCTAAAACAAAAGGCTGGCTGCCACAAAACAGTCACATCTAGAGACCTCAAAACCTACTCTAGCGAGGCCTTTAACCTTGAACTGGAGAGTCTGGACTGGTCAGATGAACTCAATGGTACACTGGTTGAAGAAACATGGCTTGGTTTCAAAACCAAATTTTCAACAATACTAAACGACATGGCCCCCCTAAGAACCACCAGGGTAAAAAATCGCGCTGAGCCGTGGATGCACTCCGAAATACTGGCCGCTATGAAAACCAGAGACAAAAAATGCTCTGAATTTCATAAAAATCAGTCAAAGCTTACCAAAAGCACGAGCAGTGAACTCCAAGCCCACGTGACTGAACTCAAACTAGAAAGAAACAGACTAAGAAACGACGTAAACTCCATGATCAAAACTGCAAAAAAGAATTTCATCAATGACAAAACTGAGGAAAACAAAAACAAACCACGTGAACTTTGGAAATTACTCAATAATCAACTAGGATGCAGTAAAAAACTTAAAACCAGATTCTCAAACATAAACATAAAAACGGACAACACGCTCATCACAGACAAGCTGGATGTAGCCAATTACTGAAAAACTTTCTTCACAAACATAGCCACAACACTGGTAAACAAACTACCCTCCCACTCAGGGCTTTATGGGGTAGAACACATAGTAGCTTACTACAAAAACCTAGGGGTCCGCAAGGACGACTTCAAGCTGGAAATGGTAACAACAGATGAGGTACTCAAAAAACTGAGCGCCCTCCAACCTAACAAGGCCACTGGCCATGACAACATCCCCTCCAAATTCCTCAGAGACTCAGCAGCCGCCATCACCCCAGTTGTAACTGAGGGGTTACAAAACCCTGACTGTAATAAAGATTGTGATAGATTAAACCACTGCTAGTTATGTACTTTAATTACTGGCCAAACAGTACATCAAATATTGATGGTGAACACTCACAAGAACACGGCATTGACACAGAAATACTATTGGAGGGTAATTTATTATTATTAGGCAACGTTAGGTTACAGAATGAGAATTAGGGTCGCGCTTGTATGGCGAAGAATATACGTAAAGTCAGTCAAGAGCATAAGTCACTAAGAATAGCAGGAATCCTACGATGGGTCTAAGCTGACGCCACCTGTTGTATAGTAGCAATTATATAGGGCAACACCGGTACCAACTGGAGACAATGGGTAGAGGAATGTTCGGGTACTCCGTCTGAGTCAACGAGGAATAAAGAGGCTCCAGGTACAGGAGTCGGTGCTTGTACTCCCTTGATCCGCAGACAAAAGCAATAGTTGTAATCCAAGATGCTCGACAGCATTGACGACAGCCAGCCAGCCCCTTCCACGAGGCAGGCCCGAGTGGTAATCCTCACGAGGTTAAATCCCAAATGATAGTGGAAATCAACGGTGCTCTTCTCCGGTAGTCACGGTCCCAAAGCAATATAATCCAACCAGGAATGGTTCTGCAATCGCCGGTGCCAATTCTCCTGTGTACATGTCCAACGGTTCTCGCCTAGGACTCCTCGGGTGTGGGCGACGTATTTAGGCCACACAGCCTGGATAAGTGCACTAGCTAAAGACACGACGAACCGATGGGTAATGCTACACACGGAAGAACTGTGGCCGCACGATATACAATAAATGATCGACTATTACTTCACATTAGATTAAGTCGAACTCAACGTTACTGCATTAAACTCTGACACTTTAACATTCTATTCGCACGCGGTTCTCAATGCTCTATTTAGACGCAAGGTTGCTCACTTCACTGCACGTTGACTCGTGGTGAAGGTGGGTAAGGTACTGAATGAACGAAGCGCTGCTGTTTACACCTGCGCCGTATTTATACTTAAGTGAATATCTAGTCCCAACCTCAGTCCTTGTCTCGTATTACTACGCTGACTCTGGGCATGTTCTGACATGCCTGCAGTTGTCTTTGAACTTGCCGTTGGGGGCTTGCGCGTTGGCGCCTGGGGGCGCTGTCCAATAGGAGAGCGAATATTACTCTGGTCTGTACGCAGGTAAAGGGATATTCCGTGTATATATATATAAATAATATACAAAGTATATCAAACGATATATATATATATTCAGTTTAATCTGGCCCTTCACAACAGCCGCCTCCTAATTAGTCTGCACCTAATTAGTTAAAAGGAAGACAGATTAATAGTCCAGTCAACTGCTCAATGTCTGTTGTGGGGAGTAGGTCAATCTACAAAGTCAGTGGGTTATGGTCGTCATCAGGGGAGTCAGGGAGCCTCGGCAACTCTATCAGCCTCGCCACGGGTCGGGTGTAGGTCCGCCCCTGGACAATAACTTCTGCCGCTCTGACCTTTCCGTCGGCACCAGTGATCACTTTGCTTACGCGGCCGGCCGGCCACGCAGCTCGGGGTAGTGACTGGTCTATGATCATAACGACTGTGTCCACTTTTAAGTTGTCCCTGTCCTTGACCCGCTTCTGACGGGCTGGAAGGGATGGTAGGGAGCTTAGGAGGAAGCGGGCCTGAGACTGGTTGATCTGTGCTTGGCTGTGTCTCCACATCCTCCGTCTGTTCCTCTTGTTCGGTCTGTACCCCGTCTGAGGAGGGGCCGGTTCCGGCCGCCCCATCAAGAAGTCGTTTGGGGTGCTGGGTTCGAGGTCAGCTACGTCGCTTGGAGCGCAGCTGAGGGGGGTGGAGTTCGGAACTCCCTCTTCTTGGGCCCACGGTTCTCTCACAGGCCTCTCGTCTAATGTCAATAGCCTCTCAACGGGCTGTACGAGAGAGTGGCCGGTGTCGCTCACCTTTGTGTGCAGGCAGCGTGTAGACGTGGGTTGACTGTCAAGTCCGTAGAGGGGGCCCTGGAGCGTCCACCCCAGTCGGGTCTGAACCGCGACTGGGCATCCTTTGGGTCCGATGTGGGCCGCCTCAATTGGGAGAATGAGGTCCGCGTGGTCGGAGCCTATGAGCAGGGTCGGTGTGGCGCCGTCGATGAGCGGTATAGGTAGTTGACGTAGGTGCACGTACTTCGCCATCAGCTGTGGGATGGGGTAGTTGTAGCTTGACAGGCCTATGTCGTGGCTGGTGAAGGCGTTAGTGATGCTATACTGCTTCTCGGGCTGCTCGACCGCTGCTATCGTGAAGGAGACATTTTCACCCTTTATGGTCTTCCGGTCTCTTCTAATGGTACGGATTGTCATTGTTTCTTTGGCACCCCGCAGGCCCAACTGGGCTGCGGCGGAAGCGAGGAGGAGAGTCTTTTCAGACCCATCGTCTAGAACTCCCTCTTCTTGGGCCCACGGTTCTCTCACAGGCCTCTCGTCTAATGTCAATAGCCTCTCAACGGGCTGTACGAGAGAGTGGCCGGTGTCGCTCACCTTTGTGTGCAGGCAGCGTGTAGACGTGGGTTGACTGTCAAGTCCGTAGAGGGGGCCCTGGAGCGTCCACCCCAGTCGGGTCTGAACCGCGACTGGGCATCCTTTGGGTCCGATGTGGGCCGCCTCAATTGGGAGAATGAGGTCCGCGTGGTCGGAGCCTATGAGCAGGGTCGGTGTGGCGCCGTCGATGAGCGGTATAGGTAGTTGACGTAGGTGCACGTACTTCGCCATCAGCTGTGGGATGGGGTAGTTGTAGCTTGACAGGCCTATGTCGTGGCTGGTGAAGGCGTTAGTGATGCTATACTGCTTCTCGGGCTGCTCGACCGCTGCTATCGTGAAGGAGACATTTTCACCCTTTATGGTCTTCCGGTCTCTTCTAATGGTACGGATTGTCATTGTTTCTTTGGCACCCCGCAGGCCCAACTGGGCTGCGGCGGAAGCGAGGAGGAGAGTCTTTTCAGACCCATCGTCTAGGACGGCGTAAGTGTCCAGGACCTTGTCCTCGTAACTCAGGAGCACTCTGACCACTTTGATGAGCACTCGGGGGCTCCCGCTATGCTGGTCTATGTGGAGCACTCCTGTTGGTGGGTTGCCTTGTCGGGCTAGTCCTTTCTTGTGGGCCTCGCGCAGTGTATCGCAGCGAGCGTGGTCCTGTGTGTTCGTCCTACTCCACTGATCCATTTCGGCGGGGGTCAGTTTCTGGTAGGCTTCACACCGTGACATGGAGTGTCCGCTGCGGCAGTAAGTACACCAGGGGGGGGGCCTATGGATCTTCTGTAGTGGTGCCGACTCGCGGTAGTCCGAGTAGCACCGTGACTCCCAGTGTCTGCTGTAGCAGTCAGGACACCAGGGGGGGGGTCCAGGACTGGTTTGTGGTGACACCGCCTCGGCCTGATACATCACCGTGATGGGCCCACTTTGGTTTCCTGGCGGACGCTTGTTGCTGTCATGCAGGACCTCCAGGTGGGCGCCGTCGCACTTGCTGCATCTTTTCTTTAGGCGGCACTCAGCTGCCATATGGCTGCGCGCGCAGTGGAAGCAGAGGCAGTTCGCTTTGATCCACTGACTCACCTCGTCAGCGGTCAGCCTCTTGAAGGTGTCACATTGAGACAGCCAATGTTCATTTTCACAGTACTGACAGACAGCCTTCCACTTCTCCTTGACGTGGGTGTTGT
The DNA here is from genome assembly GCF_963971535.1 of Notolepis coatsorum. NCBI lineage: Eukaryota > Metazoa > Chordata > Actinopteri > Aulopiformes > Paralepididae > Notolepis > Notolepis coatsorum. The sequence continues at coordinate 78,843,411 of NC_140169.1, read as the reverse complement.
GGCTCGTCTGCCGTGGCTCAACCTCGGCTTGGTGCATAACTGTCACGGACCGGCGGTTGTCAAGTCGATAGGATTGGACATGCTTTGACTATCCGCTTTATCCGTATTTAACGTCTGTTTAGATAAGCTAGGAGGTAGAACGAAAGCGAATTCCTCCAGATATGGAGGTGGCTGACGTTTGCGCTGCGGGCGTTCTAGCTTTGGGGAGCCGCTTGGGGAGTGTTCACCGCTGGCCATGGTTAATATTAATATTATATTAAATATTACACTGATACCATCCGGCTCGAAGGACTAATTGTAACTGAGGGGTTACAAAACCCTGACTGTATTAAATATTGTGATAGATTAAACCACTGCTAGTTATGTACTTTAATTACTGGCCAAACAGTACATCAAATATTGATGGTGAACACTCACAAGAACACGGCATTGACACAGAAATACTATTGGAGGGTAATTTATTATTATTAGGCAACGTTAGGTTACAGAATGAGAATTAGGGTTGCGCTTGTATGGCGAAGAATCTACGTAAAGTCAGTCAAGAGCATAAGTCACTAAGAATAGCAGGAATCCTACGATGGGTCTAAGCTGACGCCACCTGTTGTATAGTAGCAATTATATAGGGCAACACCGGTACCAACTGGAGACAATGGGTAGAGGAATGTTCGGGTACTCCGTCTGAGTCAACGAGGAATAAAGAGGCTCCAGGTACAGGAGTCGGTGCTTGTACTCCCTTGATCCGCAGACAAAAGCAATAGTTGTAATCCAAGATGCTCGACAGCATTGACGACAGCCAGCCAGCCCCTTCCATGAGGCAGGCCCGAGTGGTAATCCTCACGAGGTTAAATCCCAAATGATAGTGGAAATCAACGGTGCTCTTCTCCGGTAGTCACGGTCCCAAAGCAATATAATCCAACCAGGAATGGTTCTGCAATCGCCGGTGCCAATTCTCCTGTGTACATGTCCAACGGTTCTCGCCTAGGACTCCTCGGGTGTGGGCGACGTATTTAGGCCACACCTGGATAAGTGCACTAGCTAAAGACACGACGAACCGATGGGTAATGCTACACACGGAAGAACTGTGGCCGCACGATATACAATAAATGATCGACTATTACTTCACATTAGATTAAGTCGAACTCAACGTTACTGCATTAAACTCTGACACTTTAACATTCTATTCGCACGCGGTTCTCAATGCTCTATTTAGACGCAAGGTTGCTCACTTCACTGCACGTTGACTCGTGGTGAAGGTGGGTAAGGTACTGAATGAACGAAGCGCTGCTGTTTACACCTGCGCCGTATTTATACTTAAGTGAATATCTAGTCCCAACCTCAGTCCTTGTCTCGTATTACTACGCTGACTCTGGGCATGTTCTGACATGCCTGCAGTTGTCTTTGAACTTGCCGTTGGGGGCTTGCGCGTTGGCGCCTGGGGGCGCTGTCCAATAGGAGAGCGAATATTACTCTGGTCTGTACGCAGGTAAAGGGATATTCCGTGTATATATATAAATAATATACAAAGTATATCAAACGATACATATATATATTCCGTTTAATCTGGCCCTTCACAACACCAGTCATCACACACATAATAAACCTCTCCATAAAACAGGGACACGTCCCCAAGGACTTCAAAATTGCGAGGGTGACCCCTCTGCACAAAAAGGGCAGCAAATTAGACCCAGGCAACTACCGCCCTGTTTCTATTCTCACCTCCATCTCGAAAGTCATGGAAAAAATAGTCTACGAACAGGTCGAAAAGTACCTAGCGGAAAAAAATCGAATCTACGAATTCCAATCTGGCTTCAGAACATCCCACTCCACTGACACATGCCTTCTCTATTTGAACGACCACATCAAACAAGAGGTGGACGCGGGCAAATACTGCGGCATGGTCATGCTGGACCTACAAAAGGCCTTCAACACTGTCAATCACTCCATTCTGATTGACAAGCTAAAAGCAATTGGTTTTGATAGTATATCAGTGAGCTGGATGCAATCCTACCTTGAGGGGAGGGAACAGGTGGTGGAGGTAAACGGTACCCTACCCCCCCCCCCCTCACAGTGAGCTGTGGTGTTCCACAAGGAAGCATACTAGGACCGCTACTGTTCCTAATTTATGCAAATGACATGTCGTCAGCTTGTGACTGCAACTTGTTCCTGTTTGCGGACGACTCAGCCCTGCTGGTCTCTGACAAGAACAAGTTACAGGTTGAAAAAACCCTCAGCTCGGAACTAGGCAAAATCTGCATATGGCTCGCTGATAACAAACTATCATTAGACATGGGCAAAACAGAGTCCATTCTCTTCGGTTCAAATAACAAACTCAGCAAGACCGACGGCTTCTCAGTTACAGTGGGTGACAATATTGTCACAAGGAAAGATGAAATTACCTACCTGGGTTCCATCCTAGAGGCTAATCTCTCCTGTGACAAAATGGCATCCAATGTAATAAAAAAAGTCAACCAACGATTCTTGGTTCTTGTACCGGATCACCTCTCTGGTAAACAAGAATACCCTGAAGACTCTGGCAGGAGCACTCATTCAAGGGTACTACGACTATTGTTGTGAAGGATCAGATTAAACCGAATATATATATTTATTTATGGATATATATTTAATAGTATTTGTATATTGTTTGATATCCCTTGTATATTCCTTGTACATATACACTGAATATCCCTTTAGTCTACTAACAGCCCATAATAGTTTCATTCTCTCATTGGACAAGAACCTGGCGCCAGCAGCCAAGCCCCTTGGTTCAAGTTCAATCGTGCCGACGAACATGTCGTTACTAGCCCGGTTCCGCGTAGGAATACGTCTGGCGAAATACGAATGGTACTATTTGTTCACAGCGCATATATATATATATGGCGCAAGTAAAGTAGAACTTTCTTTTAGTCCCTTAGCCCTTAGTTCTTTACCCTCCAACCTAGTGGCAAGACGTTAAGCCTCACCCACGATACACGTGTGGTGCAGTATGGTCAACTTGGCCTCAGAATGGCATTGAGACATCGTGTGGATTAATAGTTGAATTGTCATAGTTTGGCACTATACCGTCGAGTGGGACGTATTTCTATTAAGTTAATAATAGTCTATTATGTATGGTGCATCGTTCGGTTAGAGTTATAAAGTGAGCAGTACCCCCATCGTTCCTCGCGTTATCTAGAGTCTTAACCAGGCTGGGCAGACCACGTGTGGTGCTTTCATCCGAGGAGTTCTGGGCCAGGACGAGTGGACCTGCACATTGGATTACCTTACCCGGACGACGGCGAGCCCTACACGGCTTGGATTATCTACTTGCTTTGGGTGCTTTGATTATGCCATGGATAACAGCCAACACTGGTAAGTGTTGGAACTACCCCCGAGAGGAGCCCAGGTGAGACGGCGCTCTACCCCAAGTGAGGTCGCCTCACGTCTCTTCGTTGTGGACCGGCAGCTACCGTCTACAAGAGGGCCCAACGGTATTCATCTGTGGACCAAGGTTCTGTGGGCACCGTGTTCAGCACTCTGAATTCTCCCAAGAAATCGTTGGCCAGATGGGATATCGCCGGCGGCTCTCCTAACCCCCCCCCCCCCCCTCTACTGACTTACAACCAGCAGGACCCCCCTTTAGTGTATCCAGCTATAATCATTTAAGTACCATCGCTATAGTTCCCTAAAGAACCAGGTTGTATACTTGCTTCCTGCGTAACCAGAGATTGGACATTCAATGTTGATTTGCCTACGAATACTCATTTGCCTTACAAGTGCATTCAAATCATAAATGTCATTAAGTGAACGTTGTATATACCCTTTGCTATATAAAATATTCGATTTATACATTTGTGTGGACTTGGTTTCATGGTGGGAAAGTGTTCATCATATCTATATCATGTACTGTGTGGCCAGTAGTTAAAGTACATAATCGGTAGTGGTTTAATGATACCATACTTATCAATACAGTCAGGGAATTGTACCCCTCAGTTACAATTGGTCCTTCGAGCCGGAGGGTAACTAATGTAATATTAATATAGTGTTATTAATATTGAAATGGCCTATGATGAACACTCCACGAAACGGTCCTCCTAACGTAGAACGCCCGCGGCGCAGACGACAGACACCTCAGTACTTAGAGGATTACGCTGTCAGTCAACTACCTAGCCTTCGACAAACGGTAAACGCGGTAAAAGTAGAAAGTAAAATTATGTCTGACCTTAACGACCAGGTTACCCCGACCACAGAGGCCCTAGTGGGTTCTAATGTAACTGACCAAGCTCACGGTGGGGACCAGGAGGGAGCTGACATGCCTTTACCCCCCGCCAATACCGAAGAAGTAGTCCCCGACCAGCCCCGGGAGGAAGACAACCCTACAGAGAGAGAACTCTGCACGGAAGAAGAGGAGGAGAGCGCCGAGGAAATAGAGCTCCGGGACTCCCCAACGAGTACCGCCAGGAGTGGCTCACCTCTACAACCGTCTTCCCCCAGCGAAGCGGAGAGGATGCTATCACAGGCGTTCCTCGCCAGCCTGACAGCCTCTACCGAACGCAATCGAATTCAGGGTGAACGCGATCGACTTCAGGGTGAACGCGATCGACTCCAGACACAGCAACGGAGCGAAGAAGAGCGCATACGCCTGGAGATGAGACGCCTTCAGACGGAAGAGAATATGGCAAGAGACCGGGCCGACGCCCAGCGCGCCGCTGCCGGTGCCCAAAGAGAAGCAGATCTCACCAAGCGCGAAGCCGAGCGCGACAGACTACAAGCGCAGCTAATGGAGCAGCTGATCCTCAAGGCAACACCCTCTCCCTCCGCCAGGGGTTCAAGGAACTCGTCGAGACAACAGTCAAGGGCAGCGTCTCCTAACCGAGCAAGCGACCCTGAAATTGACCAACAGACCAAGCCTATACCCCCCGCAGACCCCCTTCCCAGACCGGTCCAAGCGAGACCCAGCTACAAGGAAGGAGCGGCATACACTGCGGAGAAGCTAAATAAACGACTACAGGATCTAGAGGACCTGATAGAAGAAGAAGAGGGAGAGGAGGAGAACCAAGCCCGACGACAGCACAGTACTCCACAGGACCAGGAGGTCCAGTACAGCCCAGGCTATACCCCCGCGGCGCTGCGCTACAGACCCCCGACCCTATTCACGGGTGAGCACGACGCACGACCAGCCCCGAGGAATAGCACCTGGACCAGCGGGCCATGGTACCCTGCCGGTACCAGCCCACAGAGAGGCGCAAGAGGAGACTCGCCTAGGAGGTCTCTCCCCCAACGCTCGCCGATGTATCAGCCATCCACGGCGTCATACATTGCCACACCGACGTTTCCAGACTTCACCTATGAGAATCGAGCACAGTACACGGAGCTCCGGATGTGCTTAGAGACAATGATGGTGGATGTCGCTGATGAACGCCACAAGTATGCAATATTACTGAAGCACCTGAAAGTACCGCGAGCGCACAATATAGCGCTAGCCTATGCCACCTCTACGACCCCATACACCGCGGCTCTAGCAGCGCTGGACCAGAGATATGGACGTATATGGGATTACGTAATCCAAGAGATAAGGCATATTGACCGCCTACCCACAGCAACAGACAATCGCTCATTAGACGACCTGTCTATAAAAGTGCAGTCCCTGGTAGGGATGCTGGGAGCGCAACGAGAAAAGGGTATGCACGAGCTATACGCCAACTCTAACGTCGAGAGGATTTTAGAGAAGCTGCCACCCGCCAGACAAGAGCGCTTTAGGCGGCAGAGAGACCACCGTGATCCTAACGGTCCCGAACCATCCCTCCTCGATCTAGCTGACTTCCTGGCGAGAGAAGTCAGCAGCTTACGACTGGATACGTTCGTGCGGAGCACACCAAGCTCCAGAGAGGGACCCAGGAGAATAAACGATGGAAGAAGATCGGTGACTGTCATGCACCAATCAGAATCAGTACCGAGCAGTAAGAACCACAGTACCCCCTCGAGAAAAGAGAAGTGGAAGATGGTGTGCCCGTACTGCGAGAAGGAACATTGAGCTACCAAGATAAAGTCATGGACACTTACGCCGTCCTTGATGACGGGTCAGAGAAGACCCTTCTGCTCGCGTCCGCTGCGGCCCAGCTGGGACTGCGGGGGAGCGAGAACCAAATGACGATTCGGACAATAAGAAGAGATTTAAAGACGATAAAAGGCGAGAATGTCTCCTTCACTATCGCAGCAAGCGGGCAGCCAGAGCGACGGTATAGGATTACAAATGCTTTCACCAGCCAAGAAATAGGACTATCACAGTACACCTACCCCATCGCCAAACTGATGGATAAATATGTGCACCTGCGTCAACTACCTATCCCGCTCATAGACGGCGCCACCCCGACCCTGCTGATAGGCTCCGACCATGCAGACCTCATAGTCCCGATAGACCGGGTCCATACAGGACCCCGAGGCTGTCCTGCAGCAGTCGAGACCCGCCTAGGATGGACACTACAAGGCCCCCTCGCTAAATCTCTCAACCGAACAGCAGCCACTAGCTGCCTCCACTCCAGAGTGACAGAAGAAGACACCACTCTCCTGCAGCATGTCGAGAGGCTATGGACACTAGAGACAATGCCCTTTAAGAACGAAAAGAAAGACATTCGTTCTAAAGAAGACGTTTACGCCATAAACCTCCTCGAGCAAGGGACAAAGAGAGTCACAGTCGGCGGAGTGATGAGATACGCAACTCCACTCCTGAGGCGAGAGGGAATGCCCACCTTTCACGCAAAGAAAGACGCTACGGAGCGGTATCTATTGAACACAGAGCGGCGCCTAGCCAAAGACCCCGCTCAAGAGAGTGTGTACCGCGCTGAGATTGAGAAGCTAATCACAGCGGGACACGTGACAAAGATTGACATTAAAGAGGCCGATCAGACGACCGAATCATGGTACGTGCCGCACCACAAGGTCCACCACAACGGCAAGGATCGCATTGTGTTTAACTGCAGCTACCAGATCGGATCCCAAAATCTGAATAAAGAGCTCTTGCCCGGCCCCACACTCGGCCCCTCTCTACTAGGCGTGCTACTACGCTTCCGCCAGGACAAGGTGGCTATCAGCGGGGATATCAAAGGGATGTTCCTGCAGGTGAGACTAGTGGAGGAGGACAAGCCCCTGCTGCGGTTCCTATGGAGAGAGAGGATCGGAGATGAGCACCCAGCCATCTACCAGTGGGAAGTCCTCCCCTTCGGAACCACATGCAGCCCGTGCTGTGCTACATTTGCACTACAGAAACACGTCGCAGAGGACCCAGCAGCAGATGAAGAGGTCCGACACAGTGTGAAGAACAGTTTCTACGTGGACAACTGTTTACAAAGCGTTTCGACTCAAGAAGAAGCCGAGGCTCTCCTAATCAAGCTACGCGCCTCCCTGATCAAAGGCGGCTTTGATCTCAGGCAGTGGGCCAGCAGCGACCCGCACGTATTGCGCAGCCTCTCCCCCGCGGACAAGGCTGCCAGCAGCGAGACCTGGATGGCGACCATCCCAGGAGAAGCCCAAGAAATGACACTAGGACTAGTCTGGCGCTTCAAAACAGACTCGCTCCACTATAGACACAAACCCCTGACCACGGAGCAGGGAAGGTCGACGGCGATACCGACCACCAGACGGAGTGTGTACAGAACACTCGCCAGACAATATGACCCGTTGGGATGTATTCTACCTTACACCACCAGGGCAAAGATGATTGTACGAGCACTATGGGACAAGGACCAGGGCTGGGACGACCCAATACCCGCACACCTTGCCTCCACATGGAGAGAGTGGGAGACGGAGCTCCGCTCACTCCCAGGCGTCAATATACGCCGCAGCTACTTCCCACCCACAGTGAGGCCAGAGACATGCAAGATGTATCTACACTTCTTCAGTGACGCCTCCGAAGTAGCCTATGGATCGGTGGCCTACTTGCGTGCCCAAGAGAAGGGAGGAGAGATACACACTGCTTTCATCCTGGCTCGCTCAAGAATAGCCCCACGAAAGCAACAATCTATCCCGCGTCTAGAGTTCTGCGCAGCCCTAGCAGGAGCGCATCTAGCCACATTAATCCAACGTGAACTCACCATTCCGGTGCACAGAACAATCTTGTGGTCAGATTCCACGACAGTACTCACATGGATCAAGTCTGATTCATGCAGATACAAAGTCTTCGTGGGAGTCAGAGTCACCGAGATTCAAGAGTTAACAGAAGCAGCGAGCTGGCGATATGTGGACACCAAACACAACCCAGCTGACGTCATCACCCGGGGAATGTCCCTAGATGACCTCACCCGTCGCAACATCTACAGTGACGGACCAGAGTTCCTCAAGCTCCCGGAAGGAGAGTGGCCTACGCCCACCCCACGGGAAGCGAGTAAAGAGGAGGCTGAGAACAAGAAACCTATGTTCTGTGGACTGAGCACAGTCGCCTCCACAGACCCCAACATAGATGATTGCATTACCCTACAGAGTGCGCAGCTAAAGACATTCCTGTGGCACCACCGAGAGATTCAGCCCACTGCCGACATTTCAGCAGCTGACTACGAAGAAGCAGAACTTCTTCTACTACAACGAGCCCAGAGAGACTCGTTCCCTGATGAGCTAGACTGTCTACAGGGAGGAAAGCCCGTCCCATCAGACAGCAGATTGCTCCACCTGGCACCCGAGAGCGACGCCCATAATCTCATCAGAGTGGGTGGTCGTCTGCGGAGAGCCCCCGACCTACCGGATGACGTTAAGTACCCGATAGTCTTGAACAGCCGACACAAGGTCACAGAGCTGATCATAAAGAAATACGACGAGGATGTACACCACGCAGGAGCAGAGAGAGTCTTCGCGGAGATCAGACGTCGCTATTGGATACTTCAAGGGAGAGAAGCAGTGCGATGCTTCCAGCGAACCTGTCTAGACTGCCGAAAGTGGCGCGCGCAGCCCAGCATACCCCGGATGGCTGACCTACCTCCCTGTCGCCTCCGACTCGGCGACAAGCCATTCCACTCCACAGGCATGGACTGTTTTGGCCCGTTGTATATAAAGAAAGGAAGAGGAACCGAGAAGCGGTGGGGTATTGTATTCAAATGCATGACCACCAGAGCGATACATATCGAACTCCTTTCAACCATGAGCACAGACTCATTCCTTATGGCCTTCCGAAGATTCACATCACGGAAAGGAAAACCGTCTACATTGTTGTCTGATCACGGGACAAACTTCAAAGGCGGAGAAAGAGAGCAAGCTATGGGCCCAGAACTTAAGACCCACCTCGCTCCATCCCAGATTGACTTCCAGTTTAATCCCCCGAACGCACCCCACTTCGGTGGAACCTGGGAACGAGAAGTACGTTCTATAAAGACAGCCCTGTACGCCGTGCTTGGGGCCCAGACTGTGGCGGAAGAAGTCCTAATGACAGTCCTCACGGAGATCGAGGGAGTATTGAACTCCAAGCCCCTCGGCTACGTCTCCAGTGATATAGCAGATGTCGACCCAGTCACCCCCAACACACTCTTGATGGGGCGGCTGGACCCCGCGCTACCCCAGACAATGTACAGGCCTGAAGAAGCGAACGGCCGAAGAATGTGGAGGTACAGTCAAGTACTAGCTGACAAGTTTTGGAACAGCTTTCTACTCCACTACCTACCGTCTCTACAGACCCGCCAGAAGTGGGTAAAAGAGAGAGACAATTTGACAGAAGGAACAGTCGTCATGATTATCGACCAGTCACTACCCAGAGCTATGTGGCCGGCTGGCCGCGTGAGCAAAGTGATCACCGGTGCCGATGGCAAGGTCCGAGCAGCTGAAGTGCTCGTCCAAGGGCGAACTTACACACAACCCGTGGCGAGGCTAATAGAACTGCCCAGACTCCCAGACACTATCGATGACGACCATGACCCCACGACTTTGTGAGTTGACTGACCCTTACAGCGGACCTTGAGTGGTAGACAGTGCGGTTAATCTGTCTCTGCTTAGCTAATTAGGTGGGACTAATTAGGGGGCGGCTGTTGTGAAGGATCAGATTAAACCGAATATATATATTTATTTATGGATATATATTTAATAGTATTTGTATATCGTTTGATATCCCTTGTATATTCCTTGTACATATACACTGAATATCCCTTTAGTCTACTAACAGCCCATAATAGTTTCATTCTCTCATTGGACAAGAACCTGGCGCCAGCAGCCAAGCCCCTTGGTTCAAGTTCAATCGTGCCGACGAACATGTCGTTACTAGCCCGGTTCCGCGTAGGAATACGTCTGGCGAAATACGAATGGTACTATTTGTTCACAGCGCATATATATATATGGCGCAAGTAAAGTAGAACTTTCTTTTAGTCCCTTAGCCCTTAGTTCTTTACCCTCCAACCTAGTGGCAAGACGTTAAGCCTCACCCACGATACACGTGTGGTGCAGTATGGTCAACTTGGCCTCAGAATGGCATTGAGACATCGTGTGGATTAATAGTTGAATTGTCATAGTTTGGCACTATACCGTCGAGTGGGACGTATTTCTATTAAGTTAATAATAGTCTATTATGTATGGTGCATCGTTCGGTTAGAGTTATAAAGTGAGCAGTACCCCCATCGTTCCTCGCGTTATCTAGAGTCTTAACCAGGCTGGGCAGACCACGTGTGGTGCTTTCATCCGAGGAGTTCTGGGCCAGGACGAGTGGACCTGCACATTGGATTACCTTACCCGGACGACGGCGAGCCCTACACGGCTTGGATTATCTACTTGCTTTGGGTGCTTTGATTATGCCATGGATAACAGCCAACACTGGTAAGTGTTGGAACTACCCCTGAGAGGAGCCCAGGTGAGACGGCGCTCTACCCCGAGTGAGGTCGCCTCACGTCTCTTCGTTGTGGACCGGCAGCTACCGTCTACAAGAGGGCCCAACGGTATTCATCTGTGGACCAAGGTTCTGTGGGCACCGTGTTCAGCACTCTGAATTCTCCCAAGAAATCGTTGGCCAGATGGGATATCGCCGGCGGCTCTCCTAACCCCCCCCCCCCCCCTCTACTGACTTACAACCAGCAGGACCCCCCTTTAGTGTATCCAGCTATAATCATTTAAGTACCATCGCTATAGTTCCCTAAAGAACCAGGTTGTATACTTGCTTCCTGCGTAACCAGAGATTGGACATTCAATGTTGATTTGCCTACGAATACTAATTTGCCTTACAAGTGCATTCAAATCATAAATGTCATTAAGTGAACGTTGTATATACCCTTTGCTATATAAAATATTCGATTTATACATTTGTGTGGACTTGGTTTCATGGTGGGAAAGTGTTCATCATATCTATATCATGTACTGTGTGGCCAGTAGTTAAAGTACATAATCGGTAGTGGTTTAATGATACCATACTTATCAATACAGTCAGGGAATTGTACCCCTCAGTTACAACTATGCTTGCACCTCATGGTACCAAAGCACCTCAAAGGCGCTAAAAACAAAATTACAAACATCTCAAAACAAACTGGTCAGACTACTGCTTGACCTTACTCCTAGAACCCACCTCACCCCTGCCCACTTTGACAACCTAGGATGGCTTAGAGTAGACAAAAGAGTACAGCAACTTGCAATGGGCCTGGTCTACAAGATACACTACACGACCAAGGTACCCATGTACATGTCAAAATACTTCCCAAAGGTCAGTGAATACCATGATCACAACACCAGAGGGAGCTCCACAAATCATGTTAAACCCAGATTCGGCTCAAACAAGGGACTAAACACGTTTCGCAATTATGCCACATCAATGTGGAACGCCCTACCCAAAGCTGTAAAGGAATGTGAATCACTACCCACTTTCAAAACTCTCAAGGGACACCTACGGCATTAGCGGCACGGTGGTGTAGTGGTTAACACTGTCGCCTCACAGCAAGAAGGTCCAGGGTTCGATTCCCGCTTGGGGACCAGGTTTCCATGATGCCAGGTACTCAGGTGGGGTATCTCCCAGGCCTTTCTGTGTGGAGTTTGCATGTTCCTCCCCGTGCTCGCAAGGGTTTCCCCCCCGATAAGATAAAACCCAATGGAAAAACATGCACAACAACAGATCGCTAACGCTGTGGCGTCCTTGACGAAGACGGACAGGAGCACTTGGATTGGTCCCCTGGCGCGGCTCACGTTGACGCCTGTCTGCTCCCGGCTGCCCTTGGGGGGGAAGGACGACGGGATGGGTTAATCACAGAGACAAATCGCATCTGCGATCCTAAAGAGACAATGCATGTGTGTGTGTTCCGGTGTGTGTGCTAAACTAACCACTGTGTGTACCACTAAAACATTGAGTGTCGTTGCATGCCGAATAAAGACCTCTGCAACAGGTCCTGCATTATTATTATTACGGGAGACTGCAATTCGAAACTGGCCCCTGTAAATGTCCTAACCCAACCCCCTCCAATGTACAGTAATTTACGTATGGTTTTGTCAATATTCCAATGTACAATTTTGCTTGTTTGTACAGTGTCCCCCCCCCCCCCCCCCCAATGTACAGTTTTGCTTGTTTATACAGTGTCCCCCCCCCCCCCCCCCAACCACCTCTAATGTAAATTACCCAGTATGGTTGTCAATATCCCAATGTACCCAACCCCCCCCCCACACAACCCCACCCAACCTCCTCCAATGTACAGTTTCTACGTCAAATGTATATACTCCCTTTTCTTGACTCTTTTTGTATCACAAACAGTACTGTATTTGCAAATCTGGTATGTCATAAATGTATAGATGTAGCAGTACTGTCTATCTGTATGTCATGTATGTCATATATGTCCTGATGAATTGAAAATGGGGGACCCTGATGTAAACAAGACAAAAGTCTTTCTCTGGTCTGCATCCCCTTAACAATTGTGTGTATTGAGCTGAATGAATTAATGAATGAAAACTTTATTTAACAGATTGCAGAATGGGTACAATACAGTACGACTCAATAAATACAATTGTTAAGGGGATGCAGACCTGAGAAAGACGTTTGTCTTGTTTCCATCAGGGTCCCCCATTTTCAATTCATATAGACATTTATGACATACACAACATACATGACATTTATGGCATAGGGACATATAGGTATTTAGTACTGATACATTTGTGACATAAACAGTATTCAAATATACAGTACTGTTACCCCTAGATCCTGACAGAGTATATACATATGATGGGGAGGGGACTGTACATTAGGAGGGGGTGGGTGGGTGGGAGAGAAATATACATACGGCGGGGAGGGAATATATACATGCGGTGGGGAGGAGACTGTCTATTAGGAGGTGGTGGGGGTTTTGGGCATTTACGGTGGCCAGTTTCGAATTGCAGCCTCCCGTAGGTGCTCTTTAAGAGCGGTTTTGAATGTGGGCAGGGATTCACATTCCTTTACAGCTTTGGGTAGGGCGTTCCACATTGTTGTGGCATAATTGCGAAACGTGTTTAGTCCCTTGTTTGAGCCGAATCTGGGTTTAACATGATTTGTTGAGCTTCCTCTGGTGTAGTGGTTGTGGTATTCACTGACCTTTGGGAAGTATTTTGACATGTACATGGGCACCCCGGTCGTATAGTGTATCTTGTAGACCAGGCCCATTGCAAGTTGCTGTACTCTGTCGTCTACTCTAAGCCATCCTAGGTTGTCAAAGTGGGCAGGGGTGAGGTGGGTTCTGGGGTTCAGGTCAAGTAGTAGTCTGACCAGTTTGTTTTGTGATGTTTGTAATTTTGTTTTAAGCGCCTTTGAGGTGCTTTGGTACCATGAGGTGCATGCATAGTCATAGTACCCTTGAATGAGTGCTCCTGCCAGAGTCTTCAGGGTATTCTTGTTTACCAGAGAGGAGATCCGGTACAAGAATCTAGTTCGTTGGTTGACTTTTTTTTATTACATTGGATGCCATTTTGTCACAGGAAAGATTTGCCTCTAGGATGGAACCCAGGTAGGTAATTTCGTCTTTCCTTGTGACAATATTGTCACCCACTGTAACTGAGAAGCCGTCGGTCTTGCTGAGTTTGTTATTTGAACTGAAGAGAATGGACTCTGTTTTGCCCATGTGTAATGATAGTTTGTTATCAGTGAGCCATATGCAGATTTTGCCTAGTTCCGAGCTGAGGGTTTTTTCAACCTGCAACTTGTTCTTGTCAGAGACCAGCAGGGCTGAGTCGTCCGCAAACAGGAACAAGTTGCAGTCACAGGCTGACGACATGTCATTTGCATAAATAAGGAAGAGTAGCGGTCCTAGTATGCTTCCTTGTGGAACACCACAGCTCACTGTGAGGGGGGGGATAGAGTACCGTTTACCTCTACCATCTGTTCTCTCCCCTCCAGGTAGGATTGCATCCAGCTCACTGATAAGCTATCAAAACCAATTGCTTTTAGCTTGTCCATCAGAATGGAGTGATTGACAGTGTCGAAGGCCGTTTGTAGGTCCAGCATGACCATGCCGCAGTATTTGCCCGCGTCCACCTCTTGTTTGATGTGGTCGTTCAAATAGGGGAGGCATGTGTCAGTGGAGTGGGACGTTCTGAAGCCAGATTGGAATTCGTAGATTCGATTTTTTTTCCGCCAGGTACTTTTCGACCTGTTCGTAGACTATTTTCTCCATGACTTTCGAGATGGAGGTAAGAATAGAAACAGGGCGGTAGTTGCCTGGGTCTAATTTGCTGCCCTTTTTGTGCAGAGGGGTCACTCTCGCAATTTTGAAGTCCTTGGGGACGTGCCCCTGTTTTATAGAGAGGTTTATTATGTGTGTGATGACTGGGGTGATGGCGGCTGCTGCGTCTCTGAGGAATTTGGAGGGGATGTTGTCATGGCCAGTGGCCTTGTTAGGTTGGAGGGCGCTACATTTTTTGAGTACCTCATCGGTTGTTACCATTTCAAGTTTGAAGTCGTCTTTGTGGACCCCTAGGTTTTTGTAGTATGCTACTATGTGTTCTACCCCATAATGCCCTGAGTGGGAGGGTAGTTTGTTTACCAGTGTTGTGGCTATGTTTGTGAAGAAGATGTTTAAGTAATTGGCTACATCCAGCTTGTCTGTGATGAGCGTGTTGTCCGTCTTTATGTTTATGTTTGAGAATCTGGTTTTAAGTTTTTTACTGCAGCCTAGTTGATTATTGAGTAATTTCCAAAGTTTGCGGGGTTTGTTTTTGTTTTCCTCAGTTTTGTCGTTGATGAAATTTCTTTTTGCGGTTCTGATCATGGTGTTTACGTCATTTCTTAGTCTGTTTCTTTGAATTTTTAGTTCAACCACGTGGGCTTGGAGTTCACTGTTTGAGCTTTTGGAAAGCTTTTATGAAGTTCAGAGCATTTTTTGTCTCTGGTTTTCATAGCGGCCAGTATTTCAGTGTGCATCCATGGCTCAGCGCGATTTTTAACCCTGGTGGTTCTTATGGGTGCCATGTTGTTGAGTATTGCTGTGAATTTGGTTTTGAATCCAAGCCATGTTTCTTCAACCTGTGTACCACTGAGTTCATCTGACCAGTCCAAGCTCCCCAGTTCTAGGTTAAAGGCCTCTCTAGAGTACGTTTTGAGGTCTCTAGATGTGACTGTTTTGTGACAGCCGGCCTTCTGTTTTAGCTTTTTGCGGGTACAGAAAATCATATAATGATCACTTAACCCGCATGCTATCACCCCTTTATTGGAGATCATTGACTTGTCAGAGGTCAAAATGAGGTCAATGGTGGTTTGTGTCGAATCACCTACCCTTGTGGGTTGGGTGATTAGCTGGCTGAAACCGGGCAGATCAGAAAATCTACTGAAGGCCTTGAAGACGGGTGCTGCTTTACGCAGCATATCCGTGTTCCAGTCCCCAATAAGAATTTTTTCTACCCCCTCCACCCCAGCTAAACACCCATCAAGTGTGTCATAGAAGCCACTCTGTTCTGGTGGTTTATAGATTGTGCCTACTAGTACTGGTTTCGCCCTGTCTAATAAGATTTCAATCCAAACAGTTTCAATTTCATCATGGTTAAGGTCAGTACGGTTGATGTATTTGGTATCCTTGTGTATATACACACAGACGCCACCTCCATACTGATTTCTATCCCTCCTGACTATTGAGTAGTTTTCAATTTCAATCTCTGGATCCTGTACAGATGAGTCTAATTTTGTTTCTGTGAAACACAATATGTTAGCCTTACCGTTTAAAAACAACTGTTTGATTTCAGCCAGTTTAGGTCTCAGGCTATTTGTATTAAGATGGAATATGTGAAGTCCATTTTTGCTGGTAATCAGATTGATGTCGTCACACTTGAGGTAACTCTGTTCATTTGTGTCCTGTCCTGTGGTGGGGGGAGGGGGGGGCGTTGTTGCTGTTTGTGCCGTGAGTGGGGAGGGGGGAGGGGGTGATCCTTTGTCCTTTGCTGGAGTCTGTATTCCTCTGTGTGAAAGCCCGCGATGTGGGGGGGGGGGGCTGGTTGTTTACAGATGTGTCTGTTAGTACTCTGTTGTGGGGGAGGGGGGGTGCCTTTTGTCCTGGCCCCGGCCCGGGTAGACTAGCTGGCATGGCGGGGCCAGCCAAGCTAACCGTCGGGTCCTTGGTGACCTTGATGTCCCGCGCCGTTCTCCAAGTCTGCTGGGGCTTCGGTGAGGGTATGTCGCCGCTTGCTGGTCGGTTGGTGCAACTGCTGGCTGAAGCGTCAATTGCGTGGATGCTGTTGATCTCCGGCGCCGGTGTGAGGAGCGATGCCTCGCTGTTTTGTCCCTGCGACGTGCTGGGCGCCTCGGTTGTGAACCCCGGTTCCTTCCCTCTCGCTGTGGCCTCTCGTGGGTTCTTTTGCAGAGGTGGTAGAGGAGGAATGTTGCCGTTGATCATGTCGTTAGCCGCCGTCTGTGTGTGTAGCAGTTGATCTGTTGTGCTGGCGACGCTGGCTGCCGCTTCTTGGGTCAGCAGATCTAACTGTAGTCTCTGGTTCCGTGTCATTACGGGACCAGGGTTCTGATGTATGTCACCCGACATGAGCAGATATAATAAAAACATTGATCTCTTATTACACTTGCCTGTCGGGGGTAATTTCTTTCGTTCCGGATTCGCAGTAAGTACAGTGTGGATAGTCGTGGCTCCGAATGCTGGATGTTTCGCGTTTTCGCTACCCTCCTCTTCTGTCTGGAGTTGTTGCTTGAGTTGTGAATTCAGGTACAAGTCCATAATCCACAGGAGGGAAAGTAGAAAATGCGCAAAATACTTTTTTGTTGTTGATCTGTTGCGTTGGTTACGGGAGCTGGGTAAAATGCGACCGTCCATGTTGATGCCGGATATTGTTAGCACATGCATGAGCCTGGTCTCTTTTGAAAGATGACATTCTGAAGTGTCTGATTCCAGAATTTCTTTTTAATTTTAGTGCTAACGTAATAGAGTTACATAGGTCTGAACTTTGAGTTGTAGAAAAACGTGTTACTCAACGAGTAACGAGGTTAGTTAATGAGCGTTACCTCTGGCGGCAGCAGGTGAAGCGATGGTCCCAACTAGCAGGAGGAGAAGCCACACACACATCTCTGCTCACACACACACAGAGAGTCCCGGACACACACACACACACGCAAGTGTTAATGTGGTTTGATGTAATAGTCTCTGGTTTAACTTTAATCTAATATTGTCGGGTTTTCTTCACATGCTGACGTTCTGTACTGTATTGTACCCATTCTGCAATCTGTTAATAAAGTTTTCAATCAATCAATCAATCAATCAAACGATGGTCGCAGGCAGCAGCCTCTCACTCTGATTAGACCAGTCTGTCTCCGACTAGTCTGTTCCACAAGTGTTTTGCTCTGCATACCGCAAAGCATGCTGGGACCCCAGCTCAACGCCCAAATGTAAAATGGCGGCATGGTTGAAAAGTTGGAGCTGTTTTGTCTGACTTTGTTTTCCTGTTTATATGTTTTCTCTCGCGGTTATAATTAGACTAAAAGCATGACATGTTCATGTTTCGGGAAAGAGAGGTGTTTTTTTTGTATCGCAAAATAAGTATGCTAGAGTGGTAGTGTCTCGTTATTAGGTAAAATGTCATGCGCCCAGCAGGGCATCCTAATGTCCAGATGCTAGGCTAGGCTAGTTAGCTCCTCGGCTAACGCTAACGTTAAGTACAGCGGGACAGCTTTAGCCTCTGCACAGGTTGGGGATGGGTGATCGATTGATTGATTGGTTGGTTGGTAACGTTACCAGTTATGGCTCGTCTCTGAAATACTCCACGCTGAACTGAATATGAAGAAGAGGAACTATACATAGAAATGGAGGATGACGTGAAAAAAGTGAAAAAGGTAAGTTGGTCATAAATTATGGGCAACTTTGTTCAGATATTTATTTATTTGGCTGGCTAGCCAGCTAATGAACGCTACAGTAATCTAGCCTGCTGCTTACACATCTATGCACTTGTTATCTCCCGTCAGAGTCGGTGCAGGTGTGGTTAATGTTAGTCACCTAACTGAACTCTCACTTAACTTAGCCAGGTTTAGGTTATACAGCCACTGGCTGATGCAGCCACTTGTTATTCACAAGTTGTGATATGCTTTCAGTTTCACACACACACACACACACACACACACACACACACACACACACACACACACACACACACACACACACACACACACACACACACGCACACACAACTCAATCCCTTGTTAGAGTTTATTTTGGACTCTACTGAGATAGAATGTTAGCTGAATGGAAACATTTGCCTATTCTGAATATTCAATAAAAGCCTATAGTCTTTGAACTTGAGTGACCATCTGAGTTCAATTTCTTAGAATGTACTATTTATTTACATAGTACAAATTATAATTATGCCATCATAATGAATTAATATTAATACGTCTCTAAATGTACACAGTTATATGGAGGAGGAGGTCACAGTGTTTCTCAAACTGCTTAATAGCCTATTTGTAGCGACCCGCCACAAATAGATTTTCCTAAAGTGACACAAAAACACTATAACAACACTTGATGTGTAGCATGTCCATTAATTTCCACTGCTGACTATGTAGCCTACTACTTTGCCAACCCTAGCCTCCCACCACCACAAACAACCTAAAAAAAAAAAACACTTAATCTAAAATTATGCTGTGACACACCATTGGAGATGGACTTCTTTATAGCCTTAGTTGTTATAAATCTGGCCCATGTGTTGACTAGTTTTATGTATTGCATGATTTCTACTGGGGCCACGGTATGCACAAATGTTGTGCAAGTTGCAACCAAATCCAAGGCAGAGTTGTGATTTAGAAAATGATTATATATCGATGTAAAAGCTGTCTGAATTCTGTCTCCGATGTTCTGTGTTATGAAGCTAAATCAAATGTTCTGTCTCCCCAAGGTATGTAGCCTTGTATAGCCACATGTTCTACTTTTATTGTCTCACACTGCTGGAGGAAGTGTTTTGATTTATCTTGGAACTCAGACTACCCCCCCCCCCCCCCCCCCCACACACACTGCCAATGGTAGGCTCTCAGTCAGGTTAGACTGGAGGAGAGAGAGAGTCAGTGAAGGGCAGGGCCCACAGGAGCTATTGGGCAGGAGGATGTGACGTGGTCCAACAACCTCTGTGTGAAGTGAACACACTGACAGGACTGCTGGGATGTCTTGGGGCTGAGACCTCGGCTAGGGAACATCTGGGTGTGTGCTGGTCGTGGTCGTTTTTTCCATGTGAGGAAAACCAGTGTTATAACTTCCTCACTTAATGCTGCCTTGTTGGGCAGGGACTGGGAGGGAATGGGAACGTCGTCTTCTTTTTTTTCTTTTTTGGTGAGGACATTTTTGTTAGTAAGTAAGTAGCCTACTCGGCAGCAGCAGGTGGGCTTTTTAGGCCATATTTATTATGTTCATAACATTTTTACTTTACACGTTTGTTCAATCAATCAAGCCATTACTAGAAAGGCAGTGTCCTGGGAAATAGAAACTATTCTGCACTGCACTTATTTGGGCCACTTTCATTATGGTCTTAAATCAGATGCAGGTCATGCGACTTTCATGTGATTTACGTCACTCTAGATTGAGATTTGTATGCAGGTCAGTTAAGGAGCGTAACCCGTTCACACTGGAATCTGTCAATCTGATATTTGCCACATAAAAAAAAGAAAAAAAAGAAAAGATCTGAGCAATAAATCAGAATTGAGCACTAAGGCTTGCAGTGTGAAGGTTGATGCTAGGAGGTGAAGCCTCAGTAGTGATTATCAATTAATCTCTTTCAACACGGATGGTAAATGAGAGCTGTGGGTTAGACAGGTTTTCTGATGATATTCATACAATGTCGTCGTCTTGAGAAAAACTGATTCTCAAAATTATTGTTGGGTTATTAATTCTAGAAGCAATTTTTTGTATGTATGTTTTGGATTTAATCTACGACTGGTTATGGACCAAAATGTCATATCACAATATTTCTCTTAGTTTCTTTAACGGTATAGTGGTATTTGACACTGTAGTTTAACAATACAAAATTACAACGTGATGCAACCGATATTCTATTTTAGCCTGGTATCGGACCGATATCTGATACCAGTATCGGTACACTACACTCCTATACTAAACTTGAATATTAGGCTTAGGAATGTGATTCAGTCATGCATATTGTATTGCCGTTCAGCAATATGAAAAGTTATTCAATTATACGTTTGAAGATTGTTTGGCCAACTGTGCCATCCTGGTTTGTGAAATACTCCCCTGGTTTGTGAAATACCCTCCCAGGTTTGTGAAATACTCCCCTGGTTTGTGAAATACCCTCCCTGGTTTTTGCAATCATCAATGTGTTAGCAGCGCATACAGTTATTTTTCTGTCCACTAGGTGGCGACATTGAATATCATGAGAGACCCAGAATATGTTTTCTACATCACCTTTGGTACTAATTTGTAGAGATGTTCCGATACCATTTTTTCCTTTCCGATCCGATTCCGATACCTAAGCTTTGGGTATCGGCCGATACCGATACTTATCCGATACCAGTGCAAAAAAAAAAAAAAAAAAAAAAAAAACGATATTATATACATTTTTTATAAATATATATATATATTTTTTTAACAAATACTGTTTTATATATACTGTTTTTTAGTAATAACTAGAAAGTAATGGTATTTATTCAACAACAGGTGATTGTATAGATTTGTATTAGTATCATTAATCAATGAGTATGGGGCTTCAGCACTGCAGATATACCCTACTCCAATGATCCACACGGACATTATACGTTGCTGCACTCGCTACCCACTGGCTCTGCAGATATACCCTACTCAGTCTGTCTACAAGGCTCCGTTTCAGTAGCAGTCGGATCTGTTGTGATTTTTGCACAATAAATATTCAACATTCTCTTTTGAGACTCCGCCTCAGACTCTTATCATTTGGCACTAAAAGCTAAACATTGTCACCGATATGGCTGTCCGCAACATGTCATTAATTGTGTACGCGAGGTGGTCTCAATGACGACGTCAACGTGAGCTAAGTTAGCATAGCATGAGCTGCCGGTATATGAAAAGACTGTAACGTTACTGGTGACATTGTGATTTAACGAATACTCCTTTGCCAATTTGCTGTACTTTGCTTGCAGGTCTGCAGCCATTATTGCTGGATTATATGAATAGCCCCAACTTTAGCCAAGGTAATGTTAAAGCTAGCTTTCGGTTAGCTGTTCAATGCTAATAACACCAGCCACCAAGCGAACCCATGAGCTCCCCGTCAACACCGCTCTGTCGGGACGATGACATTTAAGAAAGTATCTGCTGTTAAAATGACAAATGGCATTGACACTAGCACCCGTTTGTTTTATAATGCTTACTCAACAGACCACAGTGTTGTTGATAAATTACGTCATATGGTATCGGAGCGCAGCATTAGAGGGTACTCGCCGATACCGATACCAGCATTTTAGCCAGTATCGGCGGCTTTTCCGATACTGGTATCGGTATCGGAACAACTCTACTAATTTGTCACAATACTTTAGCCCAGTAGTCAGGACTCAGGACTTGGGTGTTGTTCCCAATTCCCAACAGTGTCACAGGATGACGGATTAGAAAAACAAACAAATGCTGAAGGTTACATGAGCTAAGAAGAAGCTTCACAAGTGAAGGATGTGTGTGTCATACTAGCTCCTTTACTCAATGCTTGTTGGGTCTGATCTGTGGGGGGGGGGGGGGGATCATGGGGTTAGATTTAGATTAGTCTTGTTTATGTCATCATATTGGCATATAGACCTTTTTCTTTTCATCAACGTCATAAATCTGCTTCTAAATCCTTTGACTTGGAATCCTGACCCAGCACTCAAAACGTGAAATAAATAATAATTTAGTGTCGTCTCCACTGGGTTCTCATTCTGCGGTGAGCGTTAGAACTGGGTCAGGATCTCGTGTTTAATGCCCCGGTGTACCTGTTCTCTCTGCTGTCTTGTGTACCTGTTCTCTCTGCTGTCTTGTGTACCTGTTCTCTCTGCTGTCTTGTCTACCTGTTCTCTCTGCTGTCTTGTGTACCTGTTCTCTCTGCTGTCTTGTGTACCTGTTCTCGCTGCTGTCTTGTCTACCTGTTCTCTCTGCTGTCTTGTGTACCTGTTCTCTCTGCTGTCTTGTGTACCTGTTCTCTCTGCTGTCTTGTCTACCTGTTCTCTCTGCTGTCTTGTGTACCTGTTCTCTCTGCTGTCTTGTGTACCTGTTCTCTCTGCTGTCTTGTGTACCTGTTCTCTCTGCTGTGGGAGCGGCCACTCCGGGGACATTCTAGATGAAAGCACTTGACTTAGGTCGAAGGTCATCGACCGAATGCAAGGACAGGTCGCTGGAACAGCACATGGTTTCATTCAGTCTTTTGTGACGCTAGATTTATTTGTCCATTTAAGAGCAAAGTACCCAGCGATTCATGGATAAGAGCCTTTTACAGTTTGTCCACTCCACGACTTCAGTCCCAGTGAGCTTGAGTGTCAGAGACGGCTTTTTGCATCCTTCCACCTAGGGCTGGACGGTATGGTCTAAAATGTATATCACGGTTTAATAGGCCTGCCGCGATAAGCAATAAATCGATTAATTGCCGCGATAATTAAAATGAATGCAATGATTTTGACGGGCGCGATTAATTGCTATTTGCGCGTTTGTTTTAATGAGGCGGAACCAGTGCCCCTTGTCAGTCACTCTCCGTGTGGGTTGGCCGCTGGCGTTACTACAGAGCACAGCACGGGAGCTCCGTGGGGCAGTAGCAACGCCACATATTTAGCTTACCTACATTTCTCAATAGTGTTGCTCCTTTTAACCAAGTAGCGTTATTTGTAGTGTAACGTTAGAATAACACAGAATAACGTTAATACAATTACATGCATCATTGTTTACAATGAACGGGTGGGGCTAGTCAAAGCACTGGAGACGGGGACAAGTTAAACATGAATTCATTTATTATAACGGGTCGTTTTCGAGTCGTGCTGCAGTGCCTACGCACCACAGCTATTCTATACGGCTTTGACGAGTCCTCCTCATCGTTGATTGCCTGTAGTAGCTGCATCTAACGTTAGTAGCTAACGTTAAAACTAAAAAACACAACCAGACGAGACAAGTTGTCGGCTAGGATAATCGCAACAATACTTCCGGTCCGGTCGGTGGGCTTCAAAATAAAAGTCTTAAACCGGAAAAGACGGAGCGGTGGGCTTCAAAATAAAAGTTTTGGGAAATAAATTTCTCAAATTTTTTTTTAACCGGTCGCAATAATATCGCTTATCGCGATATTTTCGGGGGCAATTAATCGCCCAGCAAAATTTGTTATCGTGGCAGGCCTACGGTTTAATTTGAAGCATAGACGATAACGGTATATATCACGGTATATTCATTTATCTTAAAGTGTATATATAAATGCTTCTGAAGGGGTAAAACACTGGTATGGCAGCTATTATTACTAGCCATGCCCCGATCGATCGGCCACCGATCGTTATCGGCCGATAATCAGTATAAATATGCGATCGGTGATAATGCTTTATTTTCGCCGATCGTCAAAACCGATCTCACTCGCTGAGTTCTGTCTCAGACACCGGGTGGTGCGGCGTCTGCTCCTCCCTCCAGCCCCTCCTGCACGCATTTAAACACGGGTCTAGTCTAGTCTAGTCTAGTGGGACGGGAGGACGGCGTCTCCCTGAGCTAACGTTAGCTACCGTTACAAAATGACCCAGTCAACTATTCACTTTTAGTTTAATACATGATGAGGCATTGTCTAACCGAACGGTATCTAGCCGGCTAGCTACTGATAGCTCCTGATATCAATAAATGCTCCAGCAATAGTCTAGTAGAGACGTGTATGATACTCTCTGTTAGCTCACGTTAGCGCAAGTTAGTTCACTGTTCAAAACGAAATGTCCCATTGAACTAAATAGTTGTATTAACGTTATATATCCGGCTAGCAGTAGCTACAGATAGCTCCTGATATCAATGTCTTATAACACTGATTCGACGCGTATTCGAGCTGAGGGCATGTTGAATGTGATATGACCAAAGCACAGTAACGTTATACCAATAGGGTCCAGCTGCAGCGCAGGAGAATCCTGGCCGTAGCTCGAGGCTACTCGAGTATAGGGTCCAGCTGCAGCTCCGGAGAATCCTGGCCGTAGCTGGAGGCTACTCGAGTACACAGACAGTGGAGCTTGTTGCGTGGTGGCGATGTCTCGCAGATAATACAAGTACAAGTCTAATTATATAATATATATATTTTATATATAAAAAAAAAAAATTATATAAAATAATAATAAAAAAAATTTTAATCAAAAACTATCAGTATCGGATCGGTATCGGCCGATATGGCTCACGACGATCGGTGATCGGTATCTGTGGCAAAAAACGTGATCGGGGCATCCCTAATTATTACTGTACTCTTGTATTACTACTAGGACATTTCACATAGTACAGAGGTATTTTAAGAACATTTATTGTGCAAAACTGCAATAGAAAAATGCAAAAGCTTTTCTCAAGTTACTTCCATCTCTGAAAAACACTTTTTTCATGAAATACAATAAAATCAAGCAGCACAAAGTGAAAATAAAGACTACAGCAGGACAGGAGGTTTCTTTCCCTCAAACAACTCAAACACAATAAAACTCCATAACTTAACTTTAGTGTACAACATAGAGAGAGAGAGCGTGATGTAATAGTTTTGAGTTTTGAGGTTTGAGTGTCCTAAGTTGCCATAGTTGATGAAGTCACACCAGGATGTCATTGTCAACACACATAGTTGGAAACGGAAGCAGCCCAATGGATAAAGCGATATAAAGAAACGAATAGCCAATAAATGTGGATGCAGAACAGAGAAAGACTTTCCTCTTGTTTACACCAGGGTAGGGCTGGGCGATATATCGAGTATACTCGATGTATCGTGGCTTGTTCTACGTGAGATGTAGTAAATTACTATATCGTGAACATCGAGTATTAGCCGTCAGTTAGCCGCGGCGGCTAAAAACAAACTATCAACACGGACCGACTTGCTTTAGCGCAGCGTTTTCCTCATTTCATTATAGACACAGACCAGCGCTGACCTTCAATGACGAGCAATTGAATTGAATTGACCAATCTCAATCTCTCTTTCTTCTTCTTCTTCTTCTTCTTCTTCTTCTTCTTCTTCTTCTTCTTCTTCTTCTTCTTCTTCTTCTTCTTCTTCTTCTTCTTCTTCTTCTTCTTCTTCTTCTTCTTCTTCTTCTTTTTCCTCTTCTTTTTCCTCTTCTTTTTCCTCTTCTTTTTCCTCTTCTTTTTCCTCTTCTTCTTCCTCTTCCTCTTCTTTTTCCTCTTTTTCCTCTTCTTTTTCCTCTTTTTCCTCTTCTTTTTCTTCTCTTCTTTTTCTTCTCCTTTTTCTTTCTTTTTCTCTTTTTCTTTTTCTTCTTGTTTATTTCTGGCGGACTACACAACTAGGCGTATTGCCGCCCTCCCTATATTCTGGTATACAGCCCTGTGGCGAGCAGGAACCTCTCTCTCTCTCTACGTTCAATGATTTAAAGTGGCCACACGTTACAGTATAAATACTAACTGGATAGTTGATGATAAACATTTAATTTCATTATCTGAAATATTATACAATCATTAAGCCTGCTATAAAGCCATTATCCCTTTGTGTGTGATTATTGTCTCACAGTAGTGTGTATAAAGTGTGTGTGTGTTTTTAGCTAAAGTGGATAGAAAACACAGTACTGTGCAAAAGTCTTAGGCACCCAAGAATTTTTATATAAATGGTCTTACACTAGATTATTTCAAACAAATAAAAAGTATTTGTATGTCAGTAGAGACAATGTCTTAGAACTTTTAATTTAATTATTTTTTAAAGAATCTTCATGGTTTAATGCTAACATATGTTGCAGGGACTATTATAATCACCGTATTGGCATGACTGTATGCATCAAAGGGTTAAATCAAGCATTTTTAAGTGCTTTAGAGGAAATGTCCAAATATCGCGATATATATCGTGATATAGCAAAAAAAATCGCGATATCCTTTATAGGCCATATCGCCCAGCCCTACACCAGGGTCACCCATTTTCAATTTATAATGAGTTGTAAGTAGGGTGTGAATTGTAAGTAGGGTGCAACTAGCACCGTGCAATTCATTCTTTGTGGATCTAGCCTTCTGTGTCCTCCCCACTTGATGAAACCAAGTCCTAAAATAGGCTACATACTAAACTTGGCATTCATTCACCATGAGGCCATTATTTCCCGGGAGGCCCAGGCGGGTGATGATCACCTGCTGTCAGGGAACAAACTTAACTTTTTGACTTACCAGCCATTTGGCTGGTATATTTTAAAAACTACCAGCCAGGCAGATTTTTTACCAGCCAAAAATTAAAAATAGCTTTTTAGTATATCGCCATGTGTTATTATTACTATATAATACTCTCATATGCTATTTTCAATTAATATCATAAACAACATAAGGAATATTAGCATAATTTTGAGTGGACTGAAGGAATGAGTCAGCGTTAATAGTTTTAAATGCAAATAATTTATTGAAACATAGAAGTGGGGTCGGACACACACACACTGTTTCAACTCACCACCCCCGCATCATATTGTAGTCTAGTCTGTCTTCAAATTTCCACTCCTCTCGAAACCTTTTTATATTTGAATATCAACATTATCTGTGCATCCTCAGTAATCCTCAGTTTACTACAATATACTCCTCTCCTGAGTCCTGACTAGTGACTTCATCGTAGGGGTGGACGGTATGGTCTAAAATTTATATCACGGTATAATTTGAAGCATAGACGGTAACGGTATATATCACGGTATCATCGTTTTTGATAAAAAATTTTTTTTTAATTTTATATAATTTTTTTTTTTTTATATAAAATATATATATTATATAATTAGACTTGTACTTGTATTATCTGCGAGACATCGCCACCACGCAACAAGCTCCACTGTCTGTGTGTACATTAGTAGCCTCCAGCTACGGCCAGTGTTCTCCGGAGCTGCAGCTGGACCTATACTCGAGTAGCCTCGAGCTACGGCCAGGATTCACCGGCGCTGCAGCTGGGCCCTAGTATTGGTATAACGTTAAATCACATTCACAAGCCCTCAGCTCGAATACGCATCGAATCAGTGTTATAAGACATTGATATCAGGAGCTATCTGTAGCTACTGCTAGCCGGATATATAACGTTAATACAACGCCTCAGTGAATTATTTAGTTCAATGGGACATTTCGTTTTGAACGGTGAACCAACTTGCGTTAACGTGAGCTAACGGCTAACGGAGCTATCATACACGTCTACTCTCTACTAGACTTGATGGAGCGTTTGTTGATGTCAGGAGCTATCGGTAGCTGGCCGACTAGATACCGTTCGGTTAGACAATGCCTCATCATGTATTAAACTAAAAGTGAATAGTTGACTGGGTCATTTTGTAACGGTAGCTAAGCTAACGTTAGCTCAGGGAGACGTCCCGTCCCACTAGACTACTAGACTAGTAGACCCGTGTTTACATGCGTGCGGGAGGGGCTGGCACGCCCACTGCGCGAAGCCTCCTAAATAACTTTTTCCAGTTCGCACATATCTATTATCTATGACTAATTCTATCTATTTTTAGGGGCAAATGCGAGTGAAATAGTCGCGCTGTGGTTACATGACGTCATTGCTATTTTAGAGCTGCACTACCGGTTACACGGTATAGGCAAAATCCATACCGTAGAGCAAATTCATACCGTTTATACCGTATACCGTTTATACCGTCCACCCCTACTTCATCGTCTTTCCAAACGCACTCACACACACAGAGAAAGGGAGAGTGCCCCCCCCCCCCCATTTCCCTTTCCCCAGTCCACACTGTCTGCTGTTCTCTATGGCTCTGCCGCTGATCAGGATTAGCTTGTTAGCTTACGCTAACATAACGTTCATTTCGGGCGATGTGGACATAAAGGAATGGCGACGATGCAATGCATGTTAGATGCATTTGACCCATTGTGAGAAGAAGAAAAAACCACAGACTTATTTCGGCTCGCAAAATAGGCACACTGATGTGTAGCTCTGCTCTCAGGGAACAAACTTAACTTTTTGACTTACCAGCCATTTGGCTGGTAGATTTTAAAAACTACCAGCCAGGCAGATTTTTTACCAGCCATTGGCGGTTGGCTGGTACTTATTTTGTTCCCTGCCTGCTGTGGTCGTCGTCAGGTCTCACGTTTCACAGAGACGGGAGAGAAAGACCATGAAATGTTGATGCACTTGTCTTTATCAACAGAGTCGAGTCATGCGCTGTTAAATAATGCACTGGCTCGTCATAGATTGTGCTGTTTCTCTGTGTGGGATCATATGTCAAGTGGGAGAACCGAATTGTAGCTCACTGGGCAGCTCTGTTGAGTAGAGCGGCCCAACCTGCTTTGTCTGTAGTGTACATGGGGCACGGCATGCTGCCTTTGATTCAAGCCGTCAATCGTAGTGAATGAATTAACGTTACACCTTTATTGTCCATACTGGGGGGGATTTTGCATTGCACAACAATGAGCACAACAAAAACAATTAACACCATAGAGTACATAGATGACATAACATAACGCAAGACATTGCGTTATAAATGCATCATAAAAACATTAGCATCATAAGAAATGGTGGTCACGTCAGAAATCGGATGTTCTAAGTCAAAGGGATTTTGGACACAGGTTGTCTAATTGTCCTTATGTTTTCTACTAGAAAGGTACACGTATCCGTACCGAACCGTTTCAGTGTGTACTGTACCGTACCAAACGGTAGAGCCATATGAAATCCGCGTTCACGGAATCGCGGACGGAATCGCGGAATTAACCAATAAAAATGGAATCAACTGCAAAACGTGGAATATTGCAGAATTTGGCCTAATCTGGACTGAAATTTCGTTTTTGGGTGGAACGTTTGGTGTACACGCGACCGGGGAGGCGGGGACGCTACAGCGTGTTACACACAACACAGCCGCGGTGCTCAAGCGTCTGGCTGCTTGTGTTAACATCGTCAAGAAGCTAAACTATTCCACAATAAGCCCTCAACTCAGAGCAGAACAGTATCCTAATGACTTTTATGCCTCCGGTGATAAGGTGTTTTGCTAATTCTGTCAACGTTCCGTGGACTGGACCCGCAAAAACACTTGCGACACTATTGTGATTAAATAGCTATAACGTTAGGACGTTTAGCTTCTAGCTAAATCTAGTGCACCCATCCATTTGTTTAATGCAAACGACTGCCCTTTATAAACTAAATACACTTAAATAGCTATGTAACGTTATAGGACTATCTATGGAAATGATAGCTTCTAGAAGTTCTAGCTAAATCTGGTGCACCCATCAATTTGTTTAATGCAAACGATTGTCATTATACACTGCCCTTTATAATCTAAATAAACTTAAATAGCTATGAAACGTTACATTACATAGGACTATAGATGGAAATGATAGCTTCTTGCTAAATCTAGTGCACCCATCCATTTGTTTAATGCAAACTATTGTCATTATACACTGCCCTTTATAATCTAAATAAACTTAAATAGCTATGAAACGTTACAGTACATAGGACTATAGATGGAAATGATAGCTTCTTGCTAAATCTGGTGCACTCATCCATTTGTTTAATGCAAACGTTTGCCATTATACACTGTCCTTTATAAACGAAATAAACTAAACTAAAGGTGCCTAAATTATGCATTACTATATTTCATCACAATATAATAGATATAGCTAGGTTACTGACATTGTCATTGTGATAATGTCAGTAGTAGCTAGCTGTATCTATTGTTTACACTTGAAATATGTATTTTTATTTTGTCACAATATTAATTGAAAAATATTGTGTAAAATTGAACTGTATTTCTGAGTTGAAGCACTTAAAAACATTAAATGGACTGTTATATATTATTCAATTGTGGACATTTATTCATTCCCACTTATTAGACACTATTTCTGATGGTAAAATGAGCATAAAAGGCAAAATACAGAATTCTGAAATATTAAAACGGAAAAAATGGAATTTGGGAAAAAATAAAATGGAATTTGGAAAATAATAAAACGGATTTCATATGGCTCTACCAAACGGCTGTGTACCGAACTAATACAACAGTATGTTAACCACTAACGACTGCCCACCGGGTGCTGTTTTTTTCACAATCTAATATAATTATTATTATTATTATTTTTCTTTACAAGTCTATTATTAATTTCAATATAGAATATTCGTTGACAGCCCTACAAGTACAATTAGTTACTGCACACTACATCACCCCTGAGTGGAACATGGAAAGCCAAACTTTCCCCCACTCAACCGAAAACCCGTACCGAACCGTGACTTCAAAACCGAGGTACTTACCAAACGGTTGTTTTTGTGTACCGTTACACCCCTATTTTCTACACATCTTATGTCTTGCAGCCGCTGCTGTCGGGTAAAAACGTTTCAAGAATTAAGAAAAGCTGCCTCATTTTCAGATTTAACACCCATGTATTTATTAGGGATGCCCCGATCACGTTTTTTGCCACCGATCAGCGATAGTCGTGAGCCATATCGGCCAATACCGATCCGATACCGATCGTTTTTGATAAAAAAAAAAAAATTATTGTATATACATTTATTTTTATTTTTGTTATAAAATATATATATTATATAATTAAACTTGTACTTGTATTATCTGCGAGACATCGCCACCACGCAACAAGCTCCACTGTGTGTACTTGAGTAGCCTCCAGCTACGGCCAGGATTCTCCGGAGCTGCAGCTGGACCCTATACTCGAGTAGCCTCGAGCTACGGCCAGGATTCTCCTGCGCTGCAGCTGGACCCTATTGATATAACGTTACTGTGCTTTGGTCATATCACATTCAACATGCCCTCAGCTCGAATACGCGTCGAATCAGAGTTATAAGACATTGATATCAGGAGCTATCTGTAGCTACTGCTAGCCGGATATATAACGTTGATATTTAGTATATTTTAGTTCAATGGGACATTTAGTTTTGAACAGTGAACTAACTTGCGCTAACGTGAGCTCAGCTAACAGGTATCATACACGTCTCTACTAGACTATTGCTGGAGCATTTGTTTATCAGGAGCCATCAGTAGCTAGCCGGCTAGATACCGTTCGGTTAGACAATGCCTCATCATGTATTAAACTAAAAGTGAATAGTTGACTGGGTCATTTTGTAACGGTAGCTAACGTTAGCTCAGGGAGACACCGTCCTCCCGTCCCACTAGACTAGACTAGACCGGTGTTTAAATGCGTGCTGGAGGGATGAGCAGACGCCGCACCACCCGGTGTCTGAGACAGAACTCAGCGAGTGAGATCGGTTTTGACGATCGGCAAAAATAAAGCATTATCACCAATCACGATCGCATATTTATACTGATTATCGGCCGATAACGATCGGTGGCCGATCGATCGGGGCATCCCTAGTATTTATGAACTTCTGCATTGAGTTTTGAATAGGATTCAAGGTCCTTAGGATTAGGGCTGGGCGATAAAACGATAACGATAAATATCGCGATAAATTATTTCCTCGAAATAAACATGAAACGTGGTCGCAAAGTTTCGATATATCGATTTTCCAAGCTTGGATATCAGCACACGCACTAACAACCAATCAGTGAAGGAGATGGCCGACAGTGAAGGAGACCCGCGGTGCACCTCTGGGTAGAAAGGTAGGACTCTAGTAGTAAACAAGGCTGGCTAGGATAACTAGCTTGCACGGCGCTATTTTATATATTTACGTGCCGAGTATGTGTGTGGCGTGAATTCTGAGGCCACGTTTATAGTAGTGTGGGGTATACAGTGGACGTCGTTTCAATATATTGGGGCGGAAGAGAGTATTTTAGGGTAATATTTAGTACATTGTCTGTCATGAGATACTCCGCTTGTCGGCTAACTGCTAACGTGCGCGGACTGATGACGACATCAACATTTGCAGCAGCAAAACAAGTCTATTATATATATCTATGCTATTAATAGCCCGTCCATCGCCGCCGGGCATAAGAAGTTAATTAAACTTGACAGACATTATATCGACGATAATTATCGATATCGAGTTATATGAAAATAATTTTATAATTTTATCGCGATAACGTTTTTGGCCATATCGCCCAGCCCTACTTAGGATCATGAAATCCAGTCACAATAGACACGATCTAGTCCACACATAGAGAACCACGTCAACTTTTTCAATTCAGTCAAAAACATGAAAGTGACAGCAAACTGTAACTTCTGTGGCAGTTCTCAGAGTGAAGGCGTGAATTATACACGTGTCATCACAGGAAGTTGCGGTTGGTCCTCTTCCTGTTCCTGTGTCTCTGTATAGAAAGGCTGAGGCACTCCCCTTCCTTTGTGAGAGACACACACCCCTGTACGTACACACACACACACACACACACACACACACACACACACACACACACACACACACACACACACACACACACACACACACACACACACACACACACACACACACACACAATGTTAGATCCTATATCACACACACAATGTTAGATCCTATATCACACAGACTCCCTAGTGGCAGGCAACTGTTAGCCAGGCTGTAATTGACCGGAGGCAGCAGGTGACACGAGTTGTTGTCAGTGGAGTGTGAGGCAAGACAGGAGACTTGTGGTCATCAAGTGGATCCCGCAGAACCTCCGAACCGCCTCGGGTTCTCTTGTTTCGCTCGTACCACTGTCCCCAGCGACTCTTGTGTGAGGGTTCATGGAGAACGAGGTAGGTGTATTGTTTGTGCAGAACCTTGGCGTCGTCTTCCACATTATTTGTTTACAAAGCGCGCACAGCCGGCCTTTACTAGGGTTGGGTACCGTTCACATTTGAGCCGATACCGGCAGCTGTTTTAATTTTTTTTATACATTTTATCCACCTACCTCAGTTGTAAAAAATGTGTCCAAACTTATTAAACTTAATAAAATTATTTATTATCATTATTTATTTAAAACAATTTGTTAATATATATAATATTGCAGTGAGCGTTGTCTGCATCTAGCTTTGTAAAGTGTAACCACTTGCCATCGCCCCGACTGCTTTGTTGTTGTTGAATCAAGTCAAATCCTAGGTAAGAGTGCGTGTGAACGTTGACGTGAACGTGCGGCACACTTCATGGGTTATCGTTACCGATAACTTTCTGCTCCTCAAGGTCGATACCGATAACCGATATATATATATTTATTGTATTATAATTTATTGTATTATAATAATTTTTTTTTATGTATATTCCTGTAGTTTTGACCAGATTTATCATAACATGAGCGTTACTACTATGAACAAAACAAAGCCAAGAAACCAGTTTTGACTCTTCAAATAAAGTGACTATATTTATTTTTCCAAATAAATATAATTTGAGTCAATCACAAAATTCACAATCCGTCAATGTCATTAACAATGTGTTTCCCTGAACAATGAGTGAACTAAAAACCAACAGGTATTGTGCTTTGCCAGTAGGGATGGGTACCGTTCACATTTGAACCGATACGGTACCGGTACCTGTGAATCGATACCGGTACCCAACGGCAACGGTACCTTTTTTCTGTACTTTAGTATAATAAAATTTAATCTACCTACCTCAGTTGTAAAAAAATAAATAAAAAAAATCCAAACTTCAAATAACCACATTTTCGACCGTTTTCGGCTTGCCATTGCCCCGACTGCTTTGTTGTTGAATCAAGTCAAATCCTAAGTAAGCATATTGTGCGTGTGAACGTTGACATGAAAAGAAAAAAGTGTAAAAAAAAATATTTATATATATTTTTTTATCGGAGCTATCAATAATTTTATCGGGATGATGCCGTCATAATTGCTGATATCGGCCCGATCATTATCGTGCATCCCTAGTCGATACCCTTAACAGTACCGGATTCGGTACCCATCTCTAGTGTGTAGGCACAGGCCTTTACTGAAATGGTTGAAATGAGCTTCTTGAATGATTTTATATTTAGCCCACTTCTCCTAGGTTCTCTTATCTGGCGACAACGGTTCACTGTTGTTGCCCAACATTGCTGTTCAGCCTGAGAGACGGTCTAATATAAAGAGACGGATCACCGGTGGTCATTTTGAACGGGGAACTAGTCTGTATCACAAATATTCAGAGAAAATAGTTACCTACTCTCTTTCTCCCACTCTCTCTCTCTCTCTCTCTCTCTCTCTCGCTCTCTCACCCCTTCAGCCTGGTATCGTGTCTCCGTTCAAGCGTGTGTTCCTGAAAGGAGAGAAGGGGAGGGACAAGAAGGCCCAGGAGAAAGCCACAGAGCGGAGGGCCCTCCACACCTTCTCCCTCTCGCAGCCGGACCACCGCATCGACCCGGACATCCTGCTCAATGACTACATCGAGAAGGAAGTCAAGGTGAGAGCAACACAACACGGTCTCGTCAGAAAACGTAAATAAAGTATTAATCTCGACCACAGGGGAAAAAAGGTACATAATGTATGTTATGTTACAGCAATACGTCATATATTTACGTGTTGTATTATGTAATATAATTACGTTTCGTGTCGTCCCAAAAAAAAACTGCACCACCGTCAAACTAACTATGCTTGTGGTGGGGGGCGAGTGCACTCACTAGACCAAGACACCCACCCTGATACAAACACAGCAATATTATGATGATGGAAAGGTAGGGTTAGGGTTCTGGTTAGTTTAAGGTTAGGGTTGGGGCGAGGCTATCAGAAAAGTGTGTCTCTGTAGTCTTGAGCAGCCCGATCTCACTTAGTATTGTGAACAAACCATCATAGTTTTACTGTGTTAGTATCAGGGTGGGCGTCTTGGTCTAGTGGTGAGCACACCAGTGGCGGCTCTACCACTAGGGGCGCTAGGGCGCCGACCCACCTGCTGGCCAGCTGCTGTTAAATCAGAGAAGAAGACAATAAAACTTTTTCGTTTTTGTGTTTTATAGCCATATAAATAATATAAACATGTTTAAAATTAATAATATTTACTCATTTTAAGTGTTTGTATTTCCAATGCACAATATAACGTTATTATCTAAATAAAAAAAACATTGTTTTCCAGAGCAGGAAGTGACATCACGTTTTTTTTATTTTTTTTATTTTTTCGTATTTCTCGGCCCGGGCTATACGCGATAGCGCTCTGAGTGCGCGTCACAGTTTGATCGCTGTCTCCGTCACAGCCAATCAGTGCATACGGCGTTGTGCGTTGAAATATGACTATTATGTTGGAATCCGAGCGCGATTTGAAGCGGTCTAGGCACTTCCGTGAAGAATTTCCATAGCCGCATTTCGCAGAGACGCTCTCTGATTGGCCGACGCCAGTATTTTTTTCCATGGCAGAATTTCACAGAGACGATCTCTGATTGGCCGAATCCAATTTCTAATGTTCCAATTCTAGCTTCTAGC
Source organism: Notolepis coatsorum (assembly GCF_963971535.1). Lineage (NCBI taxonomy): Eukaryota > Metazoa > Chordata > Actinopteri > Aulopiformes > Paralepididae > Notolepis > Notolepis coatsorum. Next base: position 78,807,691 of record NC_140169.1, on the reverse strand, counting down.
TTGGTTCCTAGGTTGGTCTAGGACTGTTGTTTGTCTTAGAGCGTGCCGTGCCGTGACTGCAAGTTCTTTAGACTGTTAAGCTTAGGCACTCTTTCAAAGTTGGTTAAGGTTAGAGTTTGTCTTAGAGCATGGCGATAGAACGCCAGGTAGTTTGCAGTCTGTTCGAGCGGAAATGGACAAAGGAATGTACTTGTTGAGTGTTGTGCTAACGAGCTCAGCTGAGCTAACACTTGGCTAACAACAAGCTATATGGCGGATTATACACGTTTATCAAGCTCTCCTGCCCTGGACGTTTCAACTAAACAGTGAGTCTCTCTCTCTCTCTCTCTCTCTCTCTCTCTCTCTCTCTCTCTCTCTCTCTCTCTCTCTCTCTCTCTCTTAACGTTAACGTTTGTAAATAGTTTTTTTTAGGAGCAGTACTGTTAGGCTACTGCTGTGCTGGCCATTCATGAAGCGAGACATTGCTGATTGTTTATTTATTTTATAACACAAGACTATGACTACCAACTGCCTAGCCAGCCGTGTATCAATCTTGGATGCAATATAATAACGTTACTTACCACACTGACTATGTCGATGGCTCATTGATTTAACTACTGCAGCTCTCTCGGATTGAAAATACGTGGATTATGGCTTGTTCAATATCGTCTATGTTTGAATGAATGAATGAATGAATGAATGAGAACTTTATTAACAGATTGCAGAATGGGTACAATACAGTACGGCTCAATACACACAATTGTTAAGGGGATGCAGACCAGAGAAAGACGTTTGTCTTGTTTACATCAGGGTCCCAGATTTTCGATTCATATCGATAGTTTAATAGCTAGCCTTGGCTCGTTTAACAATATGCAAAATATGTGTACAGCCCTGTACTCATACTGAAGTTATTCTTGGTATATAATAGGTCTGATTGTGTAACGAATCGATTCCACGTCGCGCTGTGTGTGAGAGAGAGAAGGAGAGAGGGAGAGATCTGCCTGTGTTTGGAGACTGAATTGATTGATTGAAAACTTTATTAACAGATTGCAGAATGGGTACAATACAGTACAGCTCAATACACACAATTGTTAAGGGGATGCAGACCAGAGAAAGACTTTCGTCTTGTTTACATCAGGGTCCCCCATTTTCAATTCATCAGACGGGCGAGTTTTGTTTCTAACTTTTCTATTTATATTGTGTTTCAAGTTGTGAATTAGAGTCTAGACTATACTTTATTTGACTGGTTGTGTGTTGTTGTAGTAACAGCTGAGCGACTCGTTCATAAGAGCCGATTCATTGCCGTGAGCGTGAGTCGAATCGCTCACGTCTTGCCATGAGTCTTGCGTGGTACAGTACTGTACTGTACAAAATATTTTGTATAGCGCCCCTAGTGGCGAAGTACCCAGCGGCCGCCACTGGAGCACACTGGCTCCCCCACCACAAGTACCTTGTTTACGTATTTTAAGTGAGATCGGGCTGGTGAGAGACTTATGTCCCAGGGTCAGAACGTAACCACCAACTACATGCAGATGACTGTAGGTTGTGTAAGACCATTATATAATTTTTTTTGTCTAATCACCCCAAACTAATGGCGTAAATCTATAATATTCACTGACAGTGATGGATCGGATTGGTACTCTGTATCAGCCAGTTCTGAAAATTTAGGACTCTAGCGGTATCGGCAGTGCAAATGTGGTATTGGTGGATCCCTAATTGACCCATCTCAAACCCTGCCCTCTTTCCTTGATCCTCCAATTACACTGGTGCACAAGGGAAACAACAGTTGTGTGATTGGAGGATCAATAAAAGAGGGCAGGGTTTGAGGTCAATTAGTCGATCATCTTTTACTTAAATTCAACTCCATGTGTCTTTGGTTCTCTTCAGTATTTGGGGCAGCTGACGTCGGTTCCGGGCTACCTGAACCCCTCCAGCCGCACGGAGGTTCTGCAGCTCATTGACAATGCAAGGGTGAGCATCTTAAACACAGGGGTCACCTTCACTGTCATGACTTTTTACAGGGTGTCTGCAGGGTATTAAATAACAAGTATTATTACATGGCGTTTTAACATTCGTCGAAATGCTTGATTGTGATTGGTCAATAGCGCTCGTCAGAGGTCCGTTATTACTCGATAACGGACCTCTGCCAAGCAATAATGACCACTGCTCGCAATCAAGCCCACTGACACACACTGCAGCAGTGCAATCAGTCCACACACCTGCCGGCGATAATAATAACTTTATTTGGGCTGACAGCGGACGGAGCCACAGAACAACTGCGTCTGCATTTGATCTCGTCTTGTCGATGGTGTAAAATGAATTAGGTATATTGTTAGTAAGTTAGCCATGTAATAAGCGGGATAATGTATAGCTATACTCTGTCATTGTTGCAAAATAATTGACCTTCACTACGTTTAAAACACCTCTGCGAGGCGCCTCGGTATTCTAAACTCTGTGTCGGTCAATTATTTTGCGACAATGACCTTGTAGCTATACATTATCCCTTACTTAAATACTCTTAATTCTCAACCTCTTAAGCCCTAGCCATATTTTCAGAAAATGTGCCTAAAAGTACATACCCAAGTAAATGGAACATTGCTCCACTTCTACAAGGTCTATTTGCATGTTCTTGGTATCTAGGGACATCTATTGACCTCAGGGAATGTATTCCCAGATATATATTGTGTCTGTTACTATGCTTGAGTAAATTGTAATGAACCAAAGAATATAAATTATTTTTAAATGTTTTATTTTAATTATAACTTTTTCCATCTTTGACGGTGAATAACACCATGCTAACATTGACCAGACATGAAAGACTCATTCAGCACCTTCTTGAGATCAAGTGTGCACAAAATCTAAGCAAATGGATTTACAGGTTTTTTTGTAGATACAGTACTGAATTATGCCATCTGGACACATGCTATTTGAAATATGAATATGGAATATCAGGCCTATAAATGACCTTATTATGGCCATCTATGGATTTAGTACCACCAGGCGCCCGTTACAGGGCAGCAACGACCGTGAATTAAATCTACTGTAAGATTGCGGTTTTTTTATTTTTTTTTCTAGACGTTTACAGAAAGATAAAGAAAGAATATACGTTGTATTTTGGTTTGTACAGGTTTGTTCGTTTGTTTAAAAATCATAGCAATATATATTTTTTTCACGCCAGCCGGCTCCATCTTTGACAGCAGCTGGTGGGAGCTGGGTAGTGTAGTTTTATGAAATCCATCGAAAGCCCCGGGTCTCCTCTTTCTTAGGATTTACAATGATTTCATGACGGCGTAATTTCCTTGCCTCTAAAATTTAAATCATCCGGTTTTTGATGCAATGCGCTGAGATTTTTATAAACTCATATTTCGCTAATAACACTTCAAATCATTGGTGAACAAGCGTAGTAAGAACAAGTCTCATCAGTTAGTGGGACAGCTGCATAACCTGTTTACCAGAAGTCTCATTAGTTAGTGGGACAGCTGGCTAACCCTAACCTGTTTACCAGAAGTTTCATTAGTTAGTGGGACAGCTGGCTAACCCTAACCTGTTTACCAGAAGTCTTATTAGTTAGTGGGACAGCTGACTAACCCTAACCTGTTTACCAGAAGTATCATTAGTTAGTGGGACAGCTGACTAACCCTAACCTGTTTACCAGAAGTCTCATTAGTTAGTGGGATAGCTGACTAACCCTAACCTGTTTACCAGAAGTCTCATTAGTTAGTGGGACAGCTGGCTAACCCTAACCTGTTTACCAGAAGTCTCATTAGTTAGGGGACAGCTGGCTAACCCTAACCTGTTTACCAGAAGTCTTATTAGTTAGTGGGACAGCTGACTAACCCTAACCTGTTTACCAGAAGTATCATTAGTTAGTGGGACAGCTGACTAACCCTAACCTGTTTACCAGAAGTCTCATTAGTTAGTGGGATAGCTGACTAACCCTAACCTGTTTACCAGAAGTCTCATTAGTTAGTGGGACAGCTGGCTAACCCTAACCTGTTTACCAGAAGTCTCATTAGTTAGGGGACAGCTGACCAACCCTAACCTGTTTACCAGAAGTCTCATTAGTTAGTGAGACAGCCAGGGTTTGCTCAAGGTCCTTGAAGTGCTTAAAGTGCTTGATTTTTTTTACCAAAAAAAGTCAAGGCCTGGAATTCCTTAAACAGCCCAACAATGTGCTTAAAAAGTCCTTGAAATTCAATCAACCATGCGGTCGGATGGCGTAGCGGAGATTGCGCTCATCACCAATGCAAGAGGCTGCGGTCTCGACTCCCGGAGTCAGCATTGCCTGCGGCTTGGGCCGATCGTCATACTAACTCGTTTGGCTGAGTTAGCGGGAGGGAAGTCGAGGGTGGTAATCTGGCATTGTGGACAGCGACGCCTACAGGTCAGGTCTGGGCGCCTGCGCAGCGAAAGGCAGGAAATGGTGAAGGCAGCGTGACCTCCCACGCATTCCGCTTCACCAATGAGAGTCCTCGCTGCCAGGTGAAAAAAAGAGCCACTGGCTGTCTCCACATGTGTTGGAGGAAGCATGTGGTGGACTTCAGGGTTCCCTTGTACCGACCAGTAGGAGGAACATGCGCACAACAACTAGGTAGGGGAGGGGGGGAATTGGCATAACGACTAAATTGGGATGGGGAGAAAAATAGAAAGTCAGGCGGAGAATAAGAGGATAAAAAAAAAATTCAATCAACCATTCGCATTGAAAGTGTTTTCATCCATGATAAAATTGTTCTGAATCAAGAATTTTTTATTTAAAGTGTAACTAATTGTTGGAAATTGCTTTTAAGCCATACATATTGGATCAGTTTTTTTTCTTCTATAAAAACAGCATTTAAAAGTGAATGGTATCCTTTTAAATGCCCTTTTTAAAATGAAAAATAGTGCTTAGAAAAGTACTTGAATTTCATTTTGCACTGTCTGTGGGAACCCTGGCTGACTAACCCTAACCTGTTTACCAGAAGTCTCATCAGTTGACGGGCCAGCTGACGTCGGAGCAGGACGCAGTGGTGTCTCTGTCGGCGTACAACGTCAAGCTGGTGTGGCGCGATGGAGAGGACATCATCCTCCGGGTACCAATCCATGACATCGCTGCCGTCTCCTACATCAGAGACGACTCACTGCACCTGGTGGTCCTCAAAACAGGTACTGGCTGCACCTGGTGGTCCTCAGCTACTGGGACTGACACTAGGGAAGCCCTCCCTAGTCCTGTCTCCATCCCTAAGAATACCATTCATTGAATAGGTTGAAATGCGGCATGTTCTAATATTAATGATAACTTTACATATTATTACAGCATCAAAACAGCCGTAAAATGCGTACAATTAACAAGTTCATTGTGTGTTGCATTTGGGTAGTACTAATTCGGTTGTTCTGACATATGACGTGTATTTATGTCTGGGGTCAAATGTTCCGCTTCAGACAGCGGGAGATCATCATCGACCTTTATTTATTCTCGAAAGGATTGAGGTCACCCTCAATTTCAATGTCGTCGAGACTTTACAGACATTTCAATGCACACATTTCTACAATATACTTTTCACCGCAGTCCAGAGTGCACCACAGCAATTAGTATAAAATTAACATAGGCATAAAATCAGCACACAAATTGACAGAATAAAAAAAAACAATGCATAAATTGCAGACATAAGAATAGGTATAAAAGTAGTGCAATGTAAACGTGCAGACTTAAGAATAGGCATAAAATAAGTACAATAGTACACCAGGAGCACATACCCAGAACCGTTTTTTTTATGACTGATCTATTAAAACAAGGGACACAGCACTGAGGCGTGTTGGAAAGCCCAGAGCCTCAAGGCCTCTACATGCTACAGCAACTGCAACGCAACTGCAACACAACACCAGCACGACTTCAACGCAACATGTTGCAGAGGGTGTTGTAGAGTGTGTTGTGAGGATGTTGCGTACCTCTCCCCAAAATCTAATCTGAACAACCTTGCGTTGATGTTGCGTAGCAGTCAGGGGGCGAAACTAGAGCCCGCCAAGCGCCATTGACGCTCAGTTTTTACGTTTGGCGCCTCCCACTGAGAGGTCTGCCCGCCGTGTGGCGTGTAATCAATCAAGTTCATAACGATACTCTTATTTTGAAAATCTGTGCGGGTCTCATTTCCGCCGCAAGCGCATCTCCAGTCATAATATCGATGGCTCCGGCAGTTAGCAACATTCGGTTCGTATGATACTCTTATTTTGAAAAAAAACGTGGCAACGAGTCATATCCGCCCAGCCCTGCAGCGGGATACTATTGGCTTCTGCTCGTATCAACACAGAGGCAGTCTGCTCTAATCTAGAGCGGACCTCCATGAGCTACCGTTACTGTTTAAACAATGACCCAGTCAACTATTCACTTTTAGTTTAATACATGACAAGGCATTGTCTAACGGTATCTAGCTGGCTAGCTACTGATAGCTGCTGATATCAACAAATGCTCCAGCAATAGTCGACTCGAGTGCATAATACCTCCGTTCCCTCGTTAGCTAGCTCACGTTAGCTAGCTCACGTTAGATCGATATGTCCCAGTAAACTAAATTGTCTTAACGTTATCTAGCGGGCTAGCAGTAGCTACAGATAGCTCCTGATATCAATGTCTTATAACATTGATTCAATGCGTATTCTAGCTGAGGGCATGTTGAATGTGATTTGACCAAAGAGCCGTAACGTTATACCAATAGGGTCCAGCTGCAGCGCCGGAGAATCCTTGCATGCTGAATGTAGGGTCTAGCTGTAGCGCCGGAGAATCCTTGCTGGATCTGGAGGCTACTCAAGTATACACACAGACAGTGGAGCTGTTTGCAGATAGCGAGCATTTGGACTTATTGCGTGGTGGCGATGTTTCGCAGATAATACAACTACAAGTATGATTATATAATATATATTTTATTAAAAAAAAATGTTTATATAAAATATATATATATTTTTTTTAATCAAAAAAAATTTGGCAGGTAAGAAATATGCTTGGCGGGTAGATTCTTCCCATCTACCCGCCACTGGCCGGTGAGTCAAAAAGTTAATTTCGTGCCCTGGTAGCAGTGGTTGGTTGGTTAGCGAATGGGGGCGGGGCTGTCATAGAATAATATTGGTCCCGCAGGGAGGAATACTATCCTCGAGTTATCCTAATTTATACAAATGGAAGTATTGATTTCGCCGTAACGAATCATTAAAAAAATATACCGTTAACTGGAATATGTTGTTTCTTTACACATATGTTGGATTATGTAATTGGTAAAAAACCGTGAATTAACCGGTGGTTATCCTATTAACATAGCTACAGGAATTGTCAGGAATTGGCTGTCTGACAATAGGCTCTCACTTCACTTAGGCAAAAGTCTATTTTGTTCTGATCTAAACTCAGATTAAAAAAGGCTCCTGAACTCAAGGTAGAATTAGGGTCTGAGGTTATAGCAGCAAGAACGGCAGTGAAGTACCTGGGCTGTATGCTGGATGACAGTATGGGGGGGGGGGGAGGGAATGGCCTTACAGGTGCTGGGTAAGGTAAATGCCCACACCAGGTTTTTGGCTAGAAAGGCCAATCTTCTTGACAGGGAAAGCCTTAGACTACTGGCCAACAGCCTGGTGCAGTGTCATTTTGATTATGCTAGTGTAGCCTGGTTTGAGGGACTGTCAGCTTCATTAAAGAAGAAACTACAGGTGTCACAGAATAAGCTGATCAGGGTTGTGATGGGCCTAGGACCTCGTGATCATGTTGGGAGGAGACATTTTCAGGAGCTCAACTGGCTACCAGTTGAGGCCAGAGTAGCCCAGCTTAGGCTCAACATGGTACACAAAATAATAAATAACAGGGCCCCCAAATATTTTAGTAACTATTTTCCTAGTGTTAGTGAATCACACAGCCACAGAACGAGATCTAGCATAGCAAACCTGCATCCTCCAAGGTGTAGAACAAAGATGGGACAGTGCTCATTTGCTCACAAAGGAGCACAGGAGTGGAATGAGTTGCCTTTGACCACCAAACAGATCGTGAACCTGTATACTTTCAAGGTGAACGTTAGGAAATGGCTCCTAGAAAATGTCCCAGAGTAACTAAGGCAGGTTCTAGTTTTTAATGTAGTGTAGTTTTAGTGTGTCTGTAAATTTTGTATATTGTATTTGTATATTTTATTAATAATGTTGTATTTTACTTTTTAATTCTATTTTTAGCAATATACTGTGTAGGCTGATGGTAATATGTGTAATACATGTTTATGTAAATACCATGTGCTGCTGAGACCAAGGACCACAATGGAAATAAGTCTGTGACTTTTTTGTGCTATCCTTGATAATTTTAGGATGCATGACTTGTTGTAACATGTAATGTATTTTAACAATTGTCAAATAAACTAAACTAAACTAAATACAACACAGTAACGTTAATATAATTACATGCATCATTGTTTTCAATGAACGGTGGGGCTAATCGAAAGGACTGGACACGGACAAGTTAAACAGCAATCAATTAATTTAATATAACAGGTAGTTCGAGCTGCATTTTCGTGCCTACAACCACACCACAGCCACAGGGATATATCCGGCTTTGACGAGCTCTCTCTCTCCTGCCGATTAAATTCAGCAGCTCTTCCACCTCGAGTGCCTGACTGTAGCTGCCTGCATTTGCACAAAGGCGTCCATCCCTGCTGCTAGCTAACATTAAAACTAACCTAAAGTTAGTTGTTCACCAACAATCTACAGACACCAACAAACACAGAACCGGACTAAGTTACACAAGCAGAAAAGCATCACAAATACTTCCGGTCGGGGGGTTTCAAAATAAAAGTGCCGTGCCATTGTGCCACCACTAGGGGCAGAGTGGCTCTAAGTGTGAGTGAATGGCTGATTATGAGTTAGTGACATTGCCAGTCATAGAGGTGTTTCACATCTAAACATGTGTAATTTGGTTGAAAATGCCTTGCGGTCATGTTGAGAATGAAGAGAACGATATTATCTCTGTGTTTCAGCCCAGGAGTCTGGAGGCTCTCCCTGTCCCAGCTCCTGCCCTGAGCTCAACAAGTCCCAGACCCTCAGCTCTCTGTCAGAGAGCGGCGCGGTGCTGGTGGAGGTCTGCTGTCTGCTCGTGCTGGCCGTCGAGAACAAGGTATGCTGCTCTCTTACCAGGGTTTTGTCTCCTAGGCTTGCCACGGCAGTCTGTGATACCAATGTTACTTGGTGTTCAGGCATCCACAGAGTACATTACTTCAGTGGCGTCGCGTGGGTAAAATAACAGGGGATGCCAAACATTTTTTTATAAAAAAATATATATATATAAAAAAAGAATATATAATTTTTTTTTTATATTTAAGCCAAGCAGTCACCATGTATGTTGTGTATGTCATAAATGTCCATATGAATTGAAAATGGGGGACCCTGATGTAAACAAGACGAAAGTCTTTCTCTGGTCTGCATCCCCTTAACGCCGTACTGTATTGTACCCATTCTGCAATCTGTTAAATAAAGTTTTCATTCATTAATTTGCTGTCTCGTTATAACACAAACGGCTCACGTTAGTCACCATGAACTAGGGCTGGGCGATATGACCAAAAACGTTATCGCAATAACATTATAAAATTATTTTCATATAATTCGATATCGATAATTATCGTCGATATAATGTCTGTCAAGTTTAATTAACTTCTTATGCTGCTGCGAATGTCTCAAGTCGAGTTGATGTCGTCATCAGTCCGCGCACGTTAGCAGCAGCCGACAAGCGGAGTATCTCATGACAGTAATTTTTGACACTAAAACTCTCTTCCGCCACAATATATTGAAACGACGTCCACTGTATAACCCCACACTACTATAAACGTGGCCTCAGAATTCAAAACACACACATACTCGGCACGTAAATATATAAAACAAAGCCGTGCAAGCTAATTAGCCTAGCAAGCCTTGTTGTTGAGTCCTAGTACCTCTGGGTCTCCTTCCGGATCTCGTTCGCTCTCGGCCATCTCCTTCACTGATTGGTTGTTAGCTGTTGTGCGTATGCACGTCACGTCATCACGTAACGTTGGTTGTTGTTAGTGAGTGCTGAGCCGAGGCTGAACGGAGCCAAGCTTGGAAATCGATATATCGAAACTTTGCGACCACGTTTCATGTTTATTTCGAGGAAATAATTTATCGCGATAGTTATCGTTATCGTTTTATCGCCCAGCCCTACCATGAACCATGACCAGCTTACGTTAGTTCGCATCCAAGCTAGCCTGATAACGTTAGTAGTTTAGCATCCAAGCTAGAAACTGCTAGGCTGCCTGCTTACCTGGCCAATAATGTGGTCCTCCTCGCTCCTCCTGGACAGATAGATTTGTTAAATCATAATATCCACAGTGGTGTGCTGTGCTGGTCCTCAGTAAATGTCCCGTCGGCGAAAATAAGTTGCTAATAAAGTGCTAAATGTTAGATACACTAATAGAGGATTCGGACGTGCCCGCTCTGTTAATAAAATTTGAATCAATCAATCCCGCGAGGGGATGACGTTCAGACGTTGTCACGTTAGATGGACGTGCCTCCAGGGCATGCCCGTATGTGGACGCTAGAGTACTTTTCTATCAGAGGGACCCGTGTTATCGTGTGGGAACTGCTTTATTAAGCTTGAATCCTATTGGCTAATAATTGGTTTTGGACTCCACACCCATGAATCACGTGGTGGAAGCTAGGGAAAGACACCTCCCTCCTCCCCTCCTGCCTGAGCTGCAGTGACTGAGCACAGTGACTGCCAGCCTGCCTCAGTGAGTCTGACAGTGTAGAGAGAGTGAGAAAATTCACAAAAAAAAATTATAACAGATGAAAAATAATGATTTTTTATTATTATTGTAAAATATATATATATATATATTTTTTTTCTTTTTCTTTTTTTTCATATTTCATATTTTAATGGGGAAGCCTGGCTTCCCTTGGCTTCCAGGAGGATTCGCCACTGCATTACTTGCCCACCGAGTCCTTACATTATTATATGTTCAGCCTTCATTGTCACCAAGACAAACAACCATACCATAATTTGTTGAATGAAATGTTTGTTTGAAATATTTGTCAAGTGTTTTCTGACTGGTGTTTGTATCTCTTATGTGTTTTTTGACTGGTGTTTGTATCTGTAAAGTGTTTTCTGACTGGTGTTTGTATCCGTTATGTGTTTTCTGACTGGTGTTTGTATCTGTAATGTGTTTTCTGACTGGTGTTTGTATCTGTAAAGTGTTTTCTGACTGGTGTTTATCTGTCAAGTGTTTTCTGACTGTGATGATTGTATCTGTAATAGGGCTGGGAGATTCTTGCTAAAATGTGAATCACGATTTTTCTCTCTAAGAATTGAGATCACGATTCTTATTTTTTCAATAAAATCATTTATTGCACTCTTTCTTAAACAGACAACATAACATATCAAAGTGCTTGACTTAAACTTAAACATAACATATATGAAAGTGCTTGACTTAAACTTAAGTCTCTTGTAACATACAAAATAACTCAAGTCAGAATCGTCATTTAAAAAAGTTAAGTAAAAAGAAAAAATTTTTTTTTATAATTTTTTTAATAAAAAAGAAATCGTCATAACTTAGAAATGAGATTGCATAGGTCTATGAATCGAGATCCGATTAATTTCCCAGCCCTAATCTGTAGTGTTTTCTGACTGTGGTGTCTATCTGAGTGGCGCAGTGGGCAAGGCGCTCGCCACTAACGCAGGAGATGCTGGTATCGAGCCCAGCTCTCGGCGTTGCTACCGGCTTGGCCGGTCATCATACTAACACAATTGGCAGTGTTAGAGGGTGGGAAAGCCAGTGGGTGGGGATTGGACGTTGTGGACAGCGACTCCTACAGGTCGGTTGGGTGACGCCGGTGCGGCGGAAACAGGAAGTATCGGGGGCAGTGTGAGCCTCCCACGCATTACCCCTCGCCACAGAGTTCGAGCTGCTGCGGTGAAAAGATGCGACAGGCTGCCTCCTCATGTACCGGAGGGGACACGTGATGCAAGGCTTCTATCCTCACTACAGCCGACCAGTGGGAGGCATAGTCTAGCAACGTTCAAGACAGGGGAGGGAAGAATTGGAAATACGAAATTGGGATGGGAGAAAAATTGAAAATAGGGAGAAAAAGTGGATCAAAAAAAAAGACTGCGCACACACAGAAAGGTCTCCGGAGAGACAGCTCCCTCCCCACTCGCCCCCACCCTTTTTAACTCAGATCAGCTGTTCTTTCTCTGTGTGTGTGTGTGAGCAATTGAGCATGTTTAGCTAGCATTAGCACCGCAGCTAACGTTAGTTTACCCCGAATTAAATTAATGACTAGTTTGCAAAGCATTGGAGTAGTGTGACTTCATCAACTATGGCAACTTAGTAGTGTTGTCACGATACTGGAATTTCGAACTTCTATACGATACCTTGAAAAGTATCGATATTCGATACCATTTTCGATACCACAGGGAAAAAGGTTCAATCTTAAAATGTAAAGAAAAAATATATATAAATATATATTTTTTTTAATAGATTTTGCTTTTGTTGCTGGTTGATTCTCCTCAGCTTCTCTCTGGTACTATAAGAGAAGATAAATATAACACTTTTAAAACCCTTTGTTTATCTTTAGATCACATAAAAATAACTAAATGATATAATCTTAGAAATTAAGTTAATAGTACTGCGTGTTAAGCATAACAGATTGATTGATTGCTAATTGTATTAACAGATTGCAGAATGGGTACAATACAGTACAGCTCAATACACACAATTGTTAAGGGGATGCAGACCAGAGAAAGACTTTTGTCTTGTTTACATCAGGGTCCCCCATTTTCAATTCATCATATATTTTCAATTACATTTTTTCAACATGTTTTATCTAATAAAATAAAGTTCAGTCTGTTCATCTCACTTCAATCATTTTTATTGCAGAACATGATATTTTCTCAAGCAGACAGATGTAAACACTGTAATCTGTGTTGCATGTACCTGACAAACTGAACTGTTTGTATTAGTCATATTCCAACTTAACTGAATGCACATGTGTGTGTGTGTGTGTGTGTGTGTGGACTACTGTACTATTACAGGTATTGAAATGAACAATGCAACTTCCTTATACAAAAAAAATGTAAATAAAAAATTATGAATAATTAAATATCGATATTGCAGGAAATGAGTATTGAAACCGTTTTAAATATTCAGAATCGATATGTATCGAAAAATCGATATTTTTGACAACACTACATTGGAGTAGTTTTCACTGCACATAGAAACAGTCAAACAGCAGGAGCATTTCGGGAGCATATGCGACCAAATACCAGGCAATTTTGAGCCCTCAAGGAATCAAATAGTCTGCTATGGCTGCATGCGTGGCGCTAACGTTATTGTTTAAAAATGCGCAACTGTCGGAAAAACATGGCACCGATAAGAGGAATCGATCGTCACGGAGGCATGCGATTCCCAACGGGAACCGGTTTTCGATTCCCATCCCTATTTCTGACTGATGTTTACCTGTAAAGTGTTTTCTGACTGGTGTTTTTAGATGTAAAGTGTTTTCTGACTGTGATGATTGTATCTAAAGTGTTTTCTGACTGTGATGATTGTATCTGTAATGTGTTTTCTGACTGATGATTGTATCTAAAGTGTTTTCTGACTGTGATGATTGTGTCTGTAAAGTGTTTTCTGACTCTGATGATTGTATCTAAAGTGTTTTCTGACTGTGATGATTGTGTTTCAGGCAGCAGCAGAGGAGCTGTGTCTCCTGCTCAGTCAGGTGTTCCAAATTGTTTACACAGAGTCCACCATCGACTTCTTGGACAGAGCCATATTCGACGGAGCCACTACCCCTACCAGGCACCTCTCACTGTACAGTGGTAAGAAGGGGAACTTTTAATAATAATCAAAATATTGACGATGCTGGTGGTGGTATGGACCTGGGGAGTCACATAATAGTTTTAAGACCGGCCTAGTTCCAGATAAATCTTTTACCATATTTGACCAATTTCTCAAGGTAGAGGGTTTATATGGTTCCACTTATTCAGTTGGTTTGACATTTGATGGGAGCAGAGTTGAGCCTAATTAAATAAGTTCTGCATTTTTACATTTGAGGAAAAACTAATAAAAAGTCATACAAAAGGGTACAAGACTGTGCCTAATGCAATTGAACCATTACTAATTTACATGGTAACCACTACAGTACCCATATGCCTCTGCATTTAAAGACCAGTCGCGAATGAACACTGCAGAGCTGAGAGGACGACGATACAAAACCAAAGTAGTCAAAACAACAGACAGAATACACTATTGGAATTATATACTCATGATTACCTGACTTTGTTTTTAAATGCTGTAGTTTTCATGTTTGAATGTTTTATCGATGGCTATGAATAAGGATTGCACACCGGGTACTCCCCAGATGTAACATGTTCAACAATGCCTTATCTATACCTTACCAACAATACAATATCTTCTTTCCCACCTTGTCCCCGAAGACCGTGGACGGCAAGGCGTTTCAGAGAACAGGAATAAAGGGACACCAATATAACATAGCCTACAAAAACCACAGCAATGCATTTCTTCAACTAACAAGTATGGTACCAGATTATAGCTCACACCTCAAGTCATACAACTACCAATGTTTTCTAAAAAAACGTTAAAACAAGTCACAGAGCCGAACTTTTTTTTTTGGTCTGTATAATTTTTCACTGCAATGAACGTGAGCAGCATAGTCGTTTTCCCCGGAATTACTGTATGAAGTGACGGAGATCAAGTTCAGTGGAGTTCTATGACATCTGGATATGAACTATAATGTGGTGTTGTTCTGGATGGACCGTACTGTTAAGTAGAAGAGATGCATTGTTGGTTTTGGTCTTTCCGTAGGCTTTGTTGAAAAGTACACCAGCCTGATTCTGTAAAGCTTGGGGAAAATATCCCATCCACTGCATTTAAAAGTCATTGTTCTGTTTTGCGTCCACTGTAGCTGTTGAAGCTTCACAGCTTTGGTTAGTCGTCCTTATGTTGCAGTCATCCTAATGTTATATGGACTTCTCAATATCAATCTCTCTGCTTCTACAGATGACTCCTCCAGTAAAGTGGACAAGGAGGCCTTTGAAGCTGAGGCCAGCACATTGTAAGTATTACTAGTCCTGCTACAAATGTATTCTTCCATAGTGACTAGTCCTGCCGTGGTGATGTGAAATTTGTGTCACTGGACTTTTTTTTTACAAAATTATGCTCAATATCTGTTAAGCGCTTACTTTTATCCAGATAGAGTTGACGTTATGTTGTAATTTAAAAATAAACCAAGGGACAGTAATACCTTCCATCAATTTTATTTTTATATCCGTTCATTGCCGGATCAATGATGGATCAATGTAGCTAGTGCATTGTGCAAACATACTGTTGCTGGTCTGGACACGTGAATGCCTTCTACAACGCTGTTCCAGTTCCGCGTTGCCGTTTTGCGCTCTGATTGGCCGAGCGCGCGCATGCGCATGAGCCGCGACTTTACACTCTCGCGCTGTGAAGCGCCAGCGGGGCGATTCGGTGGTTTCTCCCTGGCTTACGTGCGCCGCGCTGCCGCCGGCTTGACTCGGTCCAGCTCCAGCAGCAGCGGCAGAAGCCGTCTTCCGCCTGCGGTTTCTCGTTCTTATTATTATCCATTTATCCCCCATTGTTCAGGTCGACATGGTCGCACAAACACCCGTTGGAGGAGTAGTGGGGGAGAAGAAGAGGAATATTTTTAAATAGCAAGAATTATCGGCTGGCAACTCTGTGCTCGTCATACCTGCAGCTGCTGGTAATGTATGGAGAGAGAGAGGCACACAACAACAGACAGACAGCCGGTTTCAATCACTGAGCTGTCTGTCTGTTGTTGTGTGCCTCTCTCTCCATACAGTACCAGCAGCTGCAGGTCTGACGAGCACAGAGTTGCCAGTCGATAATTCTTGCTATTTAAAAATATTCCTCTGGGAGGATACCGCAGGCGGAAGACGGCCGCTGCTGCTGGAGCTGGACCGAGTCAAGTCGGCGGCAGCGCGGCGCACGGAAGCCGGGGAGAAACCACTGCATCGCCTCGCTTGCGCTTTACAGCGCGAGAGTGTAAAGTCGCGGCTCATGCGCGCGCTCGGCCAATCAGAGCGCAAAGCGGCAACGCGGAACTGGAACAGCGTTGTAGAAGGCATTCACCCAGTCAAACATACTGTTGATGGTCTGGACTGGTCCTCTGCTCCTCTCCAGTCAAACATACTGTTGATGGTCTGGACTGGTCCTCTGCTCCTCTCCAGTCAAACATACTGCTGCTGGTCTGGACTGGTCCTCTGCTCCTCTCCAGTCAAACATACTGTTGCTGGTCTGGACTGGTCCTCTGAGCTCCTCTCCAGTCAAACATACTACTGCTGGTCTGGACTGGTCCTCTGAGCTCCTCTCCAGTCAAACATACTGCTGCTGGTCTGGACTGGTCCTCTGAGCTCCTCTCCAGTCAAACATACTGCTGCTGGTCTGGACTGGTCCTCTGAGCTCCTCTCCAGTCAAACATACTGCTGCTGGTCTGGACCAGTGCATGTGAGCGGATCGGAGCGTGAGCGGCGCGGAGCGGCCGGTTTTGACGTGAGCGAGGAGTGGGTTTTAAAATGAGTCGGCGCGACGTCCGGAGCGAGAGTTCTCCTCCGCTCCAATCCACTCCAGGCCGCTCACAGTGGTTTAACACTGATGTAATATATACATGCAGTACAATGCCAAAGCAACAGATGGCGATGTACAAACATGAAGGCCATTTTCAACCAATGAGAAGGGTGAACCTGTGATAGGCTGTTCGTTCAGGCTTTGTCACTGTAGAGACGCCCACACTCACTCCAGTTAGGAAAAAGTATCGACGCCATTGTTGTTGACGTTAGCTTACATGCTAACGTTAATGGCAGCGACCATAGCATTGTGGCTCGGCTAGCCTATCATCGCTTAATAGAGATAGTGAATGGATAAACAACGTTATTTAACATTGCAGAATGGCTACAATTACAATGCGGCTCAATACAAACAATTGTTAAGGGGCCCGGGGGTGTAGACTGTTGTAGTTTGAGCTCATTTACACCATGCTCCAAAAAAAGAAGAAAAAAAACTGCCGAGCGATCTGGCGCGGGGAGCGGGGAGCGCTCGATTCAAGGTGAGCGGGGAGCGAGCGGAGAGCGACTTGGGGGCGGGGTCAACATGAGTGATTAGCGGAGCGGACCAAGCTTTAAAGAGCGAAGAGCGGATTTCTCGGCCGCGCCGATCCGCTCACGTGGCCTGGTCTGGACTGGTCCTCTGAGCTCCTCTCCAGTCAAACATACTGCTGCTGGTCTGGACTGGTCCTCTGAGCTCCTCTCCAGTCAAACATACTGCTGCTGGTCTGGTCTAGACTGGTCCTCTGAGCTCCTCTCCAGTCAAACATACTGCTGCTGGTCTGGACTTGTCCTCTCAGCTCCTCTCCAGTCAAACATATTGTTGCTGGTCTGGACTGGTCCTATGAGCTCCTCTCCAGTCAAACATACTGCTGCTGGTCTGGACTGGTCCTCTGAGCTCCTCTCCAGTCAAACATACTGCTGCTGGTCTGGACTGGTCCTCTGAGCTCCTCTCCAGTCAAACATACTGCTGCTGGTCTGGACTGGTCCTCTGAGCTCCTCTCCAGTCAAACATACTGCTGCTGGTCTGGACTGGTCCTCTGAGCTCCTCTCCAGTCAAACATACTGCTGCTGGTCTGGACTGGTCCTCTCAGCTCCTCTCCAGTCAAACATACTGCTGCTGGTCTGGACTGGTCCTCTGAGCTCCTCTCCAGTCAAACATACTGCTGCTGGTCTGGACTGGTCCTCTGAGCTCCTCTCCAGTCAAACATACTGCTGCTGGTCTGGACTGGTCCTCTGAGCTCCTCTCCAGTCAAACATACTGCTGCTGGTCTGGACTGGTCCTCTGCTCCTCTCCAGTCAAACATACTGTAGCTGGTCTGGACTGGTCCTCTCAGCTCCTCTCCAGTCAAACATACTGTAGCTGGTCTGGACTGGTCCTCTGAGCTCCTCCAGTCGAGCTGCTTCAGGGTTTCATCTGTTGTGTCGTCTCTAGAGCCTCCTTTCTCTCCTTCACGCAAAGTTAAATCTACTCTAAATGAAAGTGAAACTTATCTACTCTGTAGGCTACTGTGACCTATAAAATAGATCTGCTGTCCGTGCAGACGCATTCAGTCTATAATGAACACGGAGTTTCCGTAGTAGTTCAGCAGAAACTCAACAGGCAAACTAGAGACATCTGCATGACGGGAGGCGCTAGAAATAACGTTTAGCGAAAACCTTCACATCCACTGAAAAAAGGCATAGGTTCAAAGGTCCATTTTGGGATTATAAAAAGATTATTCTGAAACGGTGAGCCCAATGAATGCAAAATTAGTCCAATGAATGTTAAAAACAATTAATGTTTTTAGCCTAGCTAAGAACTCAGAAAGAGGTGTTTTTGGCCAACAGCTAGGCTAGTGGTCCATATCCACTTCCATTAATTTGTGCTAGGTTCACTTGCAGCCGGATAGCCTTTTACTGAATGCACAGAGAGGAAATTGATTGATGTACCTTACTGGAGTCTGAATTTATCACAATATAATGCAGTGTGAGTGTTTACAGTATCGCAATATATCACAATATACTGCAGTGTTTACAGTATTGCAATTAGGGGTGTAAAGCTACACGTATCCGTCAGCGTTTCCGTTAGAACATATTCGTGCCGGTCTGGGTGTCCTGCAAGATTTCTATCCCCGGACATATTCGAGAAATTCCGGTCAGAGTTTTAAACAGCAGTCTGTTATAATCACATTTTTATGAGCTAACGAATTCCGTTATATTGGACATTTGTATTAATTACATCAAGCGAAGAATGAGAAATTGATTTGCAGAATCAAATTACTATCTATCGCCTCCCAAGTTAGTGCGATACGCTAATCCAGCATCAAGCTCCCGCCCCGCAGGCTCGCGGCTGCAGCAGCTGTCACACGCACCCCCAAATTAATCTCGAGTCGACAACGCTTCACCTCGTTGTATCAGACACGTCACACATATCATAATGTTCAACTTCACACACAGCAAACTGTAGTTGATCATCACATTGCCTCGTTTGCTAGCTCGTCGCCACATGCAGAGAGGACGAGCCACATGCTCGTAACGCATTTGTTGATTTCATTATAGCCTACATTTAGTTATAATCAATAATATGCATTACTATGTGACACGGCAGTCAACCAACAGTTGCATATGATTAAAAAATGTCAACACTCACTCACCCCGTCTCTCGTTGTGCCTATCCGTTTTGTACCTGCAAGAACAGCGGGTCAAGTCAAGTCAAGTCAAGAGTTTTAATTGTCACGGCATACAGGTATACAATGAAATGCGGGTGGTCTTGCCCGCAACGATGTGCAATACAGTGGTACAACATATAATAGAATCAAAAATTAAAAAACAACATTGTGCAGTAAACAGGTAACAGGTAACATGGAGTGACATCTCGGGTCGTCTGGTTGGTTCGACTTTGATATATCCCCATTGGAACAGGTGGACGTCTGCGAGGCTCGCAACGGTAGCAGCAGACTGGGGATGCTCTTTGTGGTTCAATCAATAAAGTGTACTTTGTGTACGTTCAATCAATGTTATCTCTCGTACATCATAGAGGCTAGACTACTAGACTATAATGTCGTACCTCAGCCAGGAGAATTTAACTTTCCACTCGGGCCGCCGCCTGAACGCTCTACATTTCTGTTTATTTTCCGCGGGAGCATCGGCGGTCTCTGTGACTTCAGAAGACTCATCTTCGTTGTCAATGTCATTATTATTAGACCTGCTTGTGCTTGGTTTCATGAAATATTTGTTAAGTTTAGCTTGTTTGGCCATCTCTCTCTCTCGCTCGTATAGCTGTTTGTCGTTATGGTGGCTGGCCAGACAGGCTCAAAAAAAAAAAAAAAAAAAAAAGATTCACATCTGAGCGGCGCCATCCGCGCTTTATCAGAGTGAAGCAACAATGAAACAAATGTAATGATTGTTTTGTTCATCGCATAGGCTATTTAATTTTTGCCTATTTTAATACAATTCAAATAATAAAATTGTGCTTAGAGGAATTATTTTCACCGGACATTATGACCGGAGAGATTTAAATATTCGGACTTCAACATATTTTGCCGGTCAAATACTGGTACCGGCTAACGGAAACGCTGGTATCCGTACCGAACCGCTTCAGTGTGTACCGTACCGAACGGCTGTGTAGTGTACCGAACGAATACAACGGTATGTTAACCACTAACGACTGTCCACCGGGGGCTGTTTTTTTCACAATCTAATATTATTATTATTATTATAAAAAATTACAAGTCTATTATTAATTTCAATATAGAATATTCGTTGTCAGTACAATGAGTTACTGCACACTACATCACCCCTGAGTGGAACATGGAAAGCTAAACTTTCCCCCACTGTACGGCAAACCTTGACTTCAAAACCGAGGTACGTACCGTACTGTGGTTTTTGTGTACCGTTACACCTAGGGATGCTCGATATTGGCTTTTTTACCGATACCGATATACCGATATTGTCAAACTCTTAATTTCCGATACCGATATCAACCGATACCGATATATGCAGGGTTTCCCCCCCCAAAAATGGAATAATTTCAGGTTTTCAGGTAATTAACATTACATATCTCTTGTTGTGGAATTAACACAACATTATGCATACTTTTGACAATAAATAAAATCAGAATTTGTTCTTACTTGCTTGCCTGAGTAAATAAAGGTTATAGAAATGTAAAAAAAAAAATTGAAAACCGATACCGATATTTTCCGATATCACATTTTAATGCCGATATCGGCCGATAATATCGGTAGGCCGATAATATCGGACATCCCTAGTTACACCCCTAATTGCAATATATCACAATATACTGCAGTGTTTACAGTATCGCAATATATCACAATATACTGCAGTGTTTACAGTATTGCAATATATATACTGCAGTGTTTACAGTATCACAATATACTGCAGTATTTACAGTATTGCAATATATCACAATATACTGCAGTATTTACAGTATTACAATATATCACAATATACTGCAGTGTTTACATTATTACAATATATCTCTATAGTATACTATCTATATAGTATATGGAACCATGACCCCTTCATTGTGATGTGTGTCGTATGTATGGCCAGATCTTTGCCAATACACAGCCCTAGTATTCTTCTGTAGGAACAGAGGAATATGTTGAAATAACCCAGCAGTTTGAAATGACCGTTGTTTCCTTTGCTGTTTCTCAACCCAGAGCTCTTCACACGTATACATGAACATGCCATGGTATTTGACACCGTGTCAGCCTCATGACAGAAGGACTGTTCGTGTATATTATGATCTGTTTCCTCTTCACTCAGCTCGTTCCAGGGTTCTCTGGATGCGGGGGAGAACTCCCCGTCAGCCTCCACCCCGGCCTCCCCTCAGACCAAGACAGCCAGCGAGGGAGAGCTCAGTACCACAGCTGCAGAGCTCCTGCAGGACTACATGACCACGGTATGATGAGGGTGGTGATTATAATGATGATGATTGTGGTGTTGATGGTGGGGATGGAGGTGGTGTTGATGACAGGGTTCGCACAAGGTCCTTGAAGTGCTTAAAGTGCTTGATTTTTTTACCAAAAGTCTAGGCCTGGAATTCCTTGAAAACAGCCAATTTTTTTACAATGTGCTTAAAATTTCCTTGAAAAATCCATGATCGGGGCGCCCTCGTGGCTCATACCATAGTGCCTCGCGCACCTACGCACCCGACGTTATTTGTCGCATGCCCTCCCCACCTCTCCTCCCGTTCGCCCTCTCCTCTGTCGGTCCTGCGTGACCAAGAAAAGCTGTAAAAATGCTAAAAAATTATAATAAAAAAAAAAGAAAATCCATGATCAAATTGTTCTGAATCAAGAAATAGTCGCTGTCTCGCTCACTCCAACTGCTTTTCCTCATTTCTTCGCGTGTGATGCTCTAGCTAGCAAGCAGGCCAAGAAGATGCTTAAAAAACAGCATTTAAAAGTGAATTGTATCCTTCAAGTGACATCCTTGAAAATAAAAAATTGTGCTTGGAAAAGTACTTAAAAGTAATTGAATTTCATTTTGCAATGTCTGTGGGAACCCTGTGATGATGATGATGAGGATGGTGTTGATGATGATGATGGAGTTGATGATGATGATGGTGTTGATGATGATGATGGTGATGATAATGATGATGATGGTGTTGATGATGATGATGGTGGTGGAGGAGGAGCAGGTGGTGTTGATGATGATGGTGGTGGAGGAGGAGCAGGTGGTGTTGATGATGGTGGTGGAGGAGGAGCAGGTGGTGTTGATGATGATGATGGTGGTGGAGGAGGAGCAGGTGGTGATGGTGATGATGGTGTTGATGATGATGATGGTGGTGGAGGAGGAGCAGGTGGTGTTGATGATGATGATGATGATGGTGGTGGTGGTGGTGGAGGAGGAGCAGGTGGTGATGATGATGATGGTGGTGGAGGAGGAGCAGGTGGTGATGATGATGATGGTGGTGGAGGAGGAGCAGGTGGTGTTGATGATGATGGTGGTGGAGGAGGAGCAGGTGGTGATGATGATGATGATGGTGGTGGAGGAGGAGCAGGTGGTGTTGATGATGATGGTGGTGGAGGAGGAGCAGGTGGTGATGATGATGATGGTGTTGATGATGATGATGGTGGTGGTGGAGGAGGAGCATGGCCCTATTCCCCGTACCTGGCTAACTGAGTTAGCCGGATAATTTTCAGCATAGCTTGACTTAAGCCAGACATTTCCGTTCCCCGACGTCAGATTTTCTAAATCGCCATGGTAACAGATCAGAAAGTTTGAACCTGCTCCGGAGCAGGGTTTAGTTCAGTTAGCTGGATGAACCATGGCCACACCCTCGCAAAGAAATGCAGCTCGCTTCCTGAAATAATTACCACAGTGTAGATCTGCATTATACCATTCTAAATTATGTTTTTGTGCTTCGTTTTCCTAGAGGGGGCTTTTGAAATGTAAAATAATAGACCTAAATGCTGATAATAAATCATATTTAGCCTATAGATTTACTTTGTCCTAAATAAAATAATGCACGTCATATACGGCACTCGGAGTCGCGATACACACTGCATGTGGTTATTTTAATAACGGCGCATTGCAAATGTGAATCCCGTGGGGATATTTTTATATCCCATCGGCCGTTTGGCTCTGATTAGTTTCATATTCTCCGCTGTAGATTTGCTTAACGGAGCGCCCGGATTGTGTTTCATTCAAGCATAAAATTGAAGTGTCTATGCGTGGATTGTGGTCTTTGTGGATTATGAATTACGAGGAATCTGAGGATTGTTGAATTGTATCATCACTAGGGCTGACCTTCGAGCTTTTTTTGGCAATCGAAGCTTCGGGGCCGAGCTTCGATTTTAATTCGAAGCTTCGGAATTATTTTTTTTATTATTCTAATTTTTTTTATTATCTTATGTTGTGGGACTTGTACAGCACTTTGGTAAACGTTGTTGTTTTTAAATGCTCTATAAATAAATTGGATTGGATTAATTAATTAAGTAGCCCCTTTCGTGACTGACGAAGCCAACAAGGTTTCACTCGGCTGTGTGATTTAATTCAAGGTGGATCGCTGTTGTCGTTTGAACAACTTCAGATTTCATGGGAACAATCCCCCAAATCAAGAATGTTTAAGATGATTTTTTTTTTTTTTACTTTATTTTTTTTTTATGTTCGAAGCTTGTGCAATCGAACGAAGCTTCGAAGTATTTAAGACAGCCCTAATCATCACTCACACGTTATTGTGATATTGTAACTGGGATTAAAATGTCTGATGAGATGCTCTGTTTGACGGATTTGAGCAATTGAATAAGCCGTTGACGTCACATTAATGCATTTGAGAAAATGCATTTATCTGTTCAAGCACTGTTATCTGATGATGAACATGATGACCGAAACAGATTAAAACCTGATTAATAGTGAAACTGTATAGCCGGCTCCAAGCCTCTCTGTTATTTCGGGGGTCGCGCCTTGAAAACTGTATTTATATATAAAGTACATGTTACCTAAACCGAGCGCATACAGTGCAGGTATCCTCATAAGCATCTATTAATTCTTATCAATTAGATACTCTTTGGGCTTGTTTTTATCTACTTATTCTGAAAGAGTTTAACTAATTATTTTCGCTAGCAATAGATCTCATTCGATTATTCATTCCATTAAGCCTAGTACTGCCATCAGGCACATTTAAAGAAATATAATCTGATTGATTGGGGTAATGAGGGATTTAACATTAGCCTATAGATTATGCATTTAACTTGTCGGCGAGGCTATTGAGCCGTACTGTATTGTACCCATTCTGCAATATGTTAATAAAGTTTTAAATCAATCAATCAATGCCGTTAGAAAATCAGGATTTCTGCGATCGATACCTGCTGTCTTTTCAGCTGAGGCGGCCGCGCGCAATTATCCTGAGCATCAAGTCTGGTTCGAATTAACAAGACTGAATCCACCTTTGAGGAACAGGGAAAGCGCGGATTCAAACATCAGGTTAATTGAATCTGGATAATGGGACTTTTTATCGACTTAGTTGAACCAGGTACGGGGAATAGGGCCCAGGTGGTGTTGATGATGATGGTGTTGATGATGATGGTGTTGATGATGGTGGTGATGATGGTGGTGGTGGTGGTGTTGATGGTGGTGGTGGTGATGATGATGATGGTGGTGGTGGTGATGATGGTGGTGGTGGTGTTGATGATGATGGTGGTGTTGGAGGAGAAGGAGGTGGTGGTGGTGATGATGATGATGGTGGTGGTGGTGGTGGTGATGGTGGTAGTGGAGGAGAAGGTGGTGGTGGTGGTGATGATGATGATGATTGTGGTGGTGATGATTGTGGTGGTGGTGTTGATGATGATGGTGGTGGTGGTGGTGATGATGATGATGATGGTGGTGATGATGATGATGGTGGTGATGATGGTGGTGGTGGTGGTGGTGGAGGAGAAGGAGGTGGTGGTGGAGGAGAAGGTGGTTGAGGAGAAGGTGATGGTGGTGGAGAAGGAGGTGATGGTGGAGAAGGTGGTGGAGAAGGAGGTGGTGGTGGTGGTGTTGATGATGGTGGTGGAGGAGAAGGAGGTGGTGGAGGAGAAGGAGGTGGTGGTGGTGATGGTGGTGGTGGAGGAGAAGGTGATGGTGGTGATGATGATGGTGGAGGAGGAGCAGGAGGTGGTGATGATGGTGGTGGAGGAGGAACAGGAGGTGGTGATGATGGTGGTGGAGGAGGAGCAGGTGATGTTGATGATGGTGGTGGAGGAGGAGCAGGTGGTGTTGATGATGGTGGTGGAGGAGGAGCAGGTGGTGATGGTGGTGGAGGAGGAGCAGGTGGTGTTGATGATGGTGGTGGAGGAGGAGCAGGTGGTGTTGGTGATGGTGGTGGAGGAGGAGCAGGTGGTGTTGGTGATGGTGGTGGAGGAGGAGCAGGTGGTGTTGGTGGTGGTGGAGGAGGAGGAGGAGGAGCAGGTGGTGTTGGTGGTGATGATGGTGGAGGAGCAGGTGGTGATGATGATGGTGGTGGAGGAGGAGCAGGTGGTGATGATGATGATGGTGGTGGAGGAGGAGCAGGTGGTGTTGATGATGATCAGATGATGGTGGAGGAGGAGCAGGTGGTGTTGATGATGATGATGGTGGAGGAGGAGCAGGTGGTGTTGATGATGATGATGGTGGAGGAGGAGCAGGAGGTGTTGTTGATGATGATGGTGGAGGAGGAGGAGCAGGTGGTGTTGATGATGATGATGGTGGAGGAGGAGCAGGTGGTGTTGATGATGGTGGTGGAGGAGGAGCAGGTGGTGATGGTGGTGGAGGAGGAGCAGGTGGTGTTGATGGTGGTGGAGGAGGAGCAGGTGGTGTTGGTGATGGTGGTGGAGGAGGAGCAGGTGGTGTTGATGATGGTGGTGGTGGGGATCTGTGTTGTTTACATGGAGCTGGCCAATAATTCAACAACTCTTAACCTCTTTCCTTCTAGTTGCGGACCAAGCTATCGTCTCAGGAGATCCAGCAGTTTGCTACTTTGCTCCATGAATACCGGAATGGGGCCTCCATCCACGAGTTCTGCATCAACCTGCGACAACTCTATGGGGACAGCAGGAAGTTCCTCCTACTGGGTACAATACCATTTATTAACACTATGGTCGCCAAAAACGCCTTACCACGTCATTCCCCGCCATGCTCATTCTGCCAAAGACGCCGTACCACATCTTTGATATCAATATTTCAAAAATCTGTGATCGCAATCATATTTCTCCCCCGGAGACTTGAGATCTACTGTTGATCCCCTCTCAACTCTCCAACGGTTCAAGAGTGCCATCTGGTGGCCGATCGGCGGATCGCTCAAACCGGAAACAGGAAACGGAAGCTGGTGCTCATTCCAATTCGGTCCGATCACTCGCTAATAGTCCCAGGACTCGAGCTAGACACAATGGATAGCAATCCGTTACCAATAACTCGATAAACAACATGATTTGGACGTATATACTATTATACAACCTGGAGATGGATCGCATATTTCTACATCCCATAATAGGAATATTTCTGCTCCACGCTCATCGCCCAACGGCCCGAGGAAGCTACGGTTAGTTTCAGCGTTATTTTTTAACGTGTTCGATACAAACGGCTCTAATGATCATATCACCCACACTAGATGAATCATCTAACGTTGGCCACGGAATTATAAACTACCCCCCCCCCCATCCGGTCAACATCAGATGATAAGTAGTAACTTCTAGAAGCACGTCCATTTGAATTTTTTTTATCTCGCACCGATTGCTATCAAACTGTATACAATCATCAATATAATGCATTTAGGGCTATAAATCACGTTCTGGAGAAAGCTGCAGAAAACGATAAAAACATACTTATACTTTAGACCGTATTTTAGTATGAATATGTGAATGAAAAAGTATAACGTTGCTACACCCTGAACAATAGATACTTGATGTTGAATGGGCCATAGTAATGTCAATTTAGCAATACAATTTAAAAAGTTATAGCCCTGCAAAGAAGGGGAACTTCTCCATAGACAAATAGAGCTGGCGTGGGATTGTTTATTAAGAATATAAGCCTGGCGACCAAAGTGTTACATTTTTTTTTTTTTTTTTTTTTTAATACTTGAATCCTATCATTATGTTGTGAGGAGGAGATAATCAGACATAAAACTTACCAACGTGTTTTGTGTCAAGAGTTCGGCCACATCACTGCATCAAAACGGTTACTCGGGTTACACAAATTAATTATAATTCTGATTGCTTGGCTCTCACTAGTCAAATGATTTATATTCACAATTATAACTTTTACACAATTTTTCACAATTAAACTTAATGGTATGTATGGAACCCATACTCCAAAAGGTAAGTTTCCATGAGGTCATAGTCAGTGATGCAGTATATGGGAACTGCCCACACGCCGCGTGCACGCGCATACATGTGCCCTCAGTTGCGCACAGAACAGATGATTATTATGCATAACAATGTTTTAAATGTAATTGTAGTTACAATTTCTTTAATTGAATTAACTTAAACTAGAAAAGTAAATACAAACTAAATTAACAATGTAACTTAGAGTTATTTTACAGAAGGACAGTTTCCTTCAGACTGAAGCACAACTTGTCTCATCCTTCCAGTCTGGAGATCAAGCAGCCCCCCACCAATTGGTAGCCTACAGCCAGGGCTCTTATTTTGGTTTGGCACTTCTCGTAGGTATCCTATTATTATGCAAAGTCTAGGTGATAAGTGCCGGCCGGGTAGCTTCATTGCTTTCCACAACGGCCGGGTACTTATCACACGGCGCGACGAGTGCGTGCGTGCACATCATTGCGCGCACTTCTGCCCTGAGTGATCTACTAACACGCCGTGTAACCGCGTGTGTGCACGACTGCATGCCTGGTCATAGTCTTTACTTTGATGTTTATTAGTGTCCAAGTAAGTACAGTAAACGTTTCCGTCATACTAACATGCCTCGTCAGTGCCTGTAGTTAAATTGAATTGCATTATTTATTTATTCTTTTGCTAATTGTTAGATCATAGACATGTGAATGATTAGATTAAAAAAAATGTATTGTCAATATTCAGCACAAGTACAGTACAACAAAAATAAGTTTGGCATCCAACCAGAGTGCAAATGTAATAGTAAAGTGCATTAATAATATACAATGTAGAGGTGATTAAACGGGGTATAAACTATTACTACTGAGTAATAGTGCTAATCAGATGTATGTATAGAGTTGTAGTATTAATATCTACAGTGATGCTGGTATAAAGATACTATGGTAGTACGGTAGTTATACTGCCCAGCAGTGTAACTAGTAAGAATAGGTAAGGGATATGTACAGATATAGATATAGTATCTATCTATCTAGGTCGTCCTCGGACGGGCCCTCCATCGGTGCTTCCAGTCATCCCGATCCTCCATGCATCTGGCTAGCTCGCCGGTGCTTTCTGTTCCCGCATCTCTCCTGAGTACGTCCACGTAGGTTAATGTGGGACGTCCTCGTGATCGATGCCCGTGTGTTGGTTCCCACAGCACAAGTTTGCTGGTTGGCATCTCATGGTGTCTCTGGCAGTGACCTGCCAGCCTCATTCTCCTGACTTTATCGCTCACCTTTAGCACCCCCCCATACAAGATTGCATTAGTGACATGCTCATCCCTGTTGATGTTGAGCACCACACGCATCATTCTGGTGTAGCACCCATCCAAGGACTTCTGCAGGGTGGGCTTCAAGGTCCAGAATTCACTGCCATACAAAAGGACAGACTCAACTGTTGCATGAAAGAAGTTGAGCTTGATTTGACGGGGGAGGTTGGATTTCCACACACTGGTCATGCCGTTCAGAGCCCTCCACGCAAGCGCCTTCCTCACTTTAAGGTCTTGCTCGGACGAGTTGACCCACGAGCCCAGGTACTTGAAATCACTGACTTCCTTTAGAGCAGAGCCTCCTGTTGTCCTTAGAGGTGGATGATCCGGGAGGATGTTATACATTATGACCTTGGTTTTCTTGGCATTTAGCCTAAGGCCAACCTTGGCGCACTCCGTCTCCACTCTGTACACTGTGCCTGCTCCACGTGGTCAGAGAGCAGGCTGATGTCGTCCGCGTAGTCAAGGTCTGTTAGGACTATGGCGGGGTGTCGTCTCGATCTCCTTGGGGTTATTGTGAGACCAAGTTCCTGCTCCCGTCCATTGATGGCCTTCCTGAGCACATAGTCGAGGACTATGACGAAAAGGAAGGGGGCAAGGGTGTCCCCTTGCATCACTCCAGCCAGGATGTCAAATTCTTCACTGTTGCCGTCTGGGGTTACCACCTTGGCCCTTGTACCCGTGTGCATGGTCCCTATGGCCCGGAGTAGATTGGGAGGGACTCCGTAGGCCTTGAGTATCCTCATCATCACGGCTCTGTGTATCGAGTCAAAAGCCTTTTTGAAGTCGATAAAGCACAGTACCGCTGTCAGGTTGTTCTTCTTAACCTCCTCGATGATTCTTCTCAAGGCCAAGATCTGGGCCACAGTGGTCCTCTTCTCTCGGAAACCATTTTGGTTCTCCCTGAGGTGGGGGTCGATGGCTTTCCTTATCCGGTTTAGTATCATGCAATTGTAAATTTTTGCAATGACACATGTCAGACTTATATCTACAGATGTGTAAAAAGGCTTACATGCAGACATGTAAATGATCATAGACATGTAAAACATCATATACATGTAAAACAGATGTGTAAATGATCATAGACATGTAAAACATCATATACATGTAAAACAGATGTGTAAATGATCATAGACATGTAAAACATCATATACATGTAAAACAGATGTGTAAATGATCATAAACATGTAAAACATATACCGGTACATGTAAAACATATACCGGTACATGTAAAACAGACGGGTAAATGATCATAGACATGTAAAACATCAGACATGTAAATTATCATAGACATGTAAATGATCATAAAACATAGACATGTAAATGATCATAGACATGTAAAACATCATAGACATGTAAATTATCATAGACATTAGGGGTGTAACGATGCATCTAAATGTGACGATTCAACTGCATCGATTTGAAAATGTTAGAATCGAATTAAAAAAAAAATATATATATTTTTTTGACCTATAGTCCATTCATGCTGAGTGAATCAGTTCCCCCAGCCACATTTGTGTATTCAAATTTGTTTGGGGAATTAACTGATAGAAAATATATCGAATCGAATCGTGGTCAAATGAAGAGATTTCATGATGCATTTGCAGGGCTCTACAGTGCGACCATATTACTCGCATATGCCTCTAGAAATATGTGTGTGCGAACCGGAAAAATCAATTACTCGCACGGTGTGCGAGTGAAGATTACAGCCTCAGTCGTGCTTTTTTCTCCGCTGATAATCGTTCAAAAACTACAAGTCCCACATTGCACTCAAGCCAACGGTCCAATCACAGTAGAGTGATGTTACTGGTTGTGACGGGGTCCTTTTCCTCTTCCCCTCGAAACTCACAACAATGATGGCGTAGTCGGAATAAGTGGTGTTGGTGTTGCTTTTATTGCCAGCCTTCCAAAGTGCAGCGGTGACATTCCATAATATGTGACATAAACAAAATAATAAAACCTATACTTCTACCTCTGCAGTCTGTCAGGTGGGTTCCACAATAACCTCACGTTGACAGACAAAACACTTACTGTGTGGAGCTCCCCTGGTTACCCTTTTTGCAACCGTGGTTCTGGTGAAGCCCCACACAGAGACAAACAGACTAACAACACTTACGGCGCTTCCCTCTGTTACCTTCACTGTAACTGATGCAGGAAAGAACAAAAACTCCTTGGGCCGCAGCCCTCATGAACACCCTGGACTCCTCCCCCTCCACAGGTGCCACAGATAATTAAATTAACCAAACTAAACAGGTGCTACACATCAATTAATTAGCAGTTTCATATACACATTAAAATCAGACAACCTCCAACACCAATACCCTCACAACCCAATAAATAAATATATACACAACCCAATAAATAGATATATGTACACAACCCAATAAATAAATATATGTATGAATGGATATGAATGTATGGTAATATGTATGAATGCATGTATGATAAGATTAATGAATATGTATGCATGTTTGATTATACATGAATGTATATGATGAGTGAATGTTGTGTGTATGTGTGCGTGTGTGCTGCCTCGGAGTCAGTGACAGACCCACTCTGTCACACTGGTTTCAAGAAAAAAAAGGAAATGACCAATCGGAAGCTCTCATTTTCTCTTTTACTTCCTGAAAGTCCGCCATTGCGATATGCGAGCGTTTTCCGAGACAGTAACTTATTCTAGTCTTACCAATAGCAATAGATTTGAGAACACCTAGATTTATCGATAGCAATAGTAATATAACGTTAATGCAACAAAACGAATGCCTTGCTTTGTTAATCATAACGTTGATGCAGTAGCGTATGTTGTTGTGTTGGCTGTAAGAATAGCAACACTGTGTACACATTAAAATAGCGATAATCGATTCTTTTCGACATCGACATTTTCAAATCGATGCAGTGTTACACCCCTACACCAAAGTCACTGGCCCACTGTGCGTGTGTGCGTGCTAACTTGGCTAGCGTTATCAACAGCAGAGGTGGGCAATAGGGTCCAGCTGCAGCGCCGGAGTGCAAGCGGTGTGCCGTAATTGGCAGAATCGACTGTCAATCAATGGTCTACCTGACACGCAAACTCATAAACAATGTTTCTGTACTGGAGGTGTACAGTATTTCAATAGGCAACCCTGAAAGGATTATTTTTCTAGAAGAGCAACACAGCCAAAACATAGGCATTGTATGCATAAAAGGGGCTAAAGTTAAGTGACTGTTACTTTTGTAGCAGTAGTTTGATTTGATAGTTTATTTGATAGGGACAGCACATGTTACAAAGTACAAAATACAAAATGTAAACATGCAGGGTTGTAGCAAGAGCTAATTTACACCAGGAGACAGCAAAACGCTTTCAATAAATAAATAGCCTGCTTAGGGTAAAAGCATGGTGACAATCAATGATAAAAACAAGAAACAAGTTACATAAACTAAATCAGATAAAAAATGATCACAGTTCTGGTTTGCCTTAAGATGGGTCTTGAACATGGAGTATGTGGGGCACTCTCTAATCACAACTGGTAGGCTATTCCAGTAGTTACCACCTTTAACAGAGAACACAGTTTTAGCAAAGGTAGTATACCGAAAGGGCACCTTACAGTCCCCTCTACTGATGGCCCTGGTGGTAATGCCAGTGTCTCCTTTTTGTTCAATGTCACTGCCTTTCTTATTAGGCCTAGTTGTTGGCTACAACTTTGCCACAGTAGGCATTAATCACTTAATAGTTCAAATGTCTGTGTCCCATTCCCGTTTGCACACGCAGATACACACACACACAGTGGGCCAGTGACTTTGGTGGTATGTGCTATTGCACAGATGTGTGTCCTGTTCCCGTTTGCACATGCACGCACAGTACAAATATAAATCTTAAAAAAAAAAAAAAAACTCTATTACTTGAAATATTTTCACTGTGCTCCTAAATATTTTTGTGTGCTCCTAAATTTCTTTGTGTGCTCCTACATTTTTTCATTTAGGAGCACATGTGCTCCTTGGGAAAAAGGTTAGCGTAGAGCCCTGCATTGAATCGTTGCCTGAAGAATCGTAACCAAATTTAATCGTTGTGAGGTCGCATGGTTACACCCCTAATAGACATGCAAATCATCAAACTCGTAGATGTAACCGTGGCCACTGTTGACCCCTTCTCTCCTGCTCCTCCCCGCAGGCCTGCGGCCCTTCATTCCAGAGAAGGACAGCCAGCACTTTGAGAATTTCCTCGAGACCATCGGCGTGAAGGACGGCCGCGGCATCATCACCGACAGCTTCGGCCGCTACCGCCGTACGGCCAGCTCCGCCTCCGACTCCACCACCAACGGCAACGGGGCGGCGGGGGCGAGCGGCGGCGGGGGGGGCTCGGAGGAGGGTCCCGAGCCCTCCGAGGGCGACGAGTGGGACCGCATGATCTCCGACATCAGCAACGACATCGAAGCGCTGGGCTGTAGTATGGACCAGGAGGGGGGAGTCACGCCCTGACAGAACAGGGGGTACCGTGGAAGAGCAGAGGCTTGAAATGGCTGCCAATCATCAGGATATACTGTCGTGGCTACACGGACACAGACTTACTGGATCATGTGACGTTGGTCCTTGGCACTGATTTTGCATTACTTTTGCCGTTTTTCTTCTGTTAAGAGGCTGATCCTTAGTTAGTTGAACGCCCATGGGTAACTTCCCCCCCAACAGGACTTGAAGTGGCAATAGAGGGCAACGATGACAACGTGGCTGGCGCTTCTTCTAGGCCCTGTTGATGACATGCTGTGCAGCGTCCCACTTTTTTAGCTATCTGCCTAAATATTAAAGGCAACCAACTTGTGTCTAGCCAAGCCCAACTTGCGTCTAGCCACGCCCCCGCAGCGACACGGCAGCAGCAGAGCGGAGCTCTGTCGTGGCAGCATTATGTAGCAGTAATCCCCCCCTCTTTTAACATCGACAACTAGCTCAACTGGTAGCGCCGCCTTGCTGTTGATCCTGCGGTCCGTTGGTGACAAGTTTGATTCCCTTACATTTTTTTTTTTTTTTTTTTTTTTTTTAACTTGCATTCTTTCGCCGGTTAAGTTTAGGCATGTTAACTTTAAGCATTGTTTCGGAGTTGGTTAGGGTTAAGGTTAGGCATTGTTTCGGAGTTGGTTAAGGTTAGAAGGGTTAAGTTTAGGCGCTGTTAAGGAGCTGGTTAAGGTTAGAGTTTGTCTTAGAGAATGGCAATAGACAGCCTATTTCCGCGCTGCAGCTCTCTCGCGCTGCCGCGGTCACATGGGCGTAGTGGCCAATCAGAGAAACGCTAAACACAAGTTGGTTGCCTAAAATATTCACGCGTTTGGCCTTCATCATTTATCACGTTGCTGCATTTCAAAGTCATTCATAGGGAGGTGTAGTCTGACGTCACTTTAGTTTCCCGCACGGTCCACCCATATAGGGATTTGTCATTGGGAACATTTATTATCGGCTATTGTAATAATTCTGCCTCATGAACATTGGCAAGCTTTCCATTTTTGCACAAAATGAGTTCCCTTCCATCACTAACATTAACATGCATTTTTGGTGAAATAAAGTTAGTTATAAGGTTGTTTCATTTGTCGTTAAAAAAGAACTACACTTACCAGTAGAACGCCTGTCCTTCAGTGCTGTCGCCTGATACAGCCAGGAGTCTACGCTGTGGTGACGTCAGTCAGCAGCGCCAGAGTGAAGTGTAGTTCCACAGTGAACGAAAACATTTTTTCATGTTGAGCTATAGATTGTGGATGAATACACACAGAAAGGTACACCATGCCAATGTTCATGCTTTATTTGTTTTAAACGAGACGTTTTGGAAATGGGTCAAATTGGAAATACATTGCCATTTCAAGGAGGGTGGACCGCACAGGAAACACCAATGACGTAACCACTACACCTCCCTATTGGAACTTCAAAAGACTGCTGAAACCTTTGTTTACTGTTGATCCACTTTTTCTCATATTTTTCTGTATTTTCCTCCCATCCCAATTTTAGTCGTTATGCCAGTTCCCCCCCTCCCCTTCCTGGTCGTTGCGCGCATGTGCCCCCCACTGGTCGGTCTAGGGAGTCCTGAAGTCTATCGCATGCTTCCTCCGATACATAGGAGACAGCCAGCAGCCTCTTTTCACCTGACAGCGAGGACTCTCATTGGCGCAGTGTAACGCGTGGGAGGTCACGCAACCTTCACCATTTCCCTCCCTCGCTGTGCAGGCGCCCTGACCGACCTGTAGGAGTCGCTGTTTACAACGACCAGATTACCACCCACCGGCTTCCCTCCCGCTGACACCAGTATGACGACCGGCCAAGCCGGAGGCACCGCTGACAGCCATATTCGATACCAGTGTCTCTGCGGTGGTAGACAGACGCTTAGTCCGCTGTGCTACCCGGCCGCCACCTTTGTTTACTGTTAACTTTGTTTTGTGCTTATTTATTGGCAGTATCTGCCACCACTGACAGAGATGCAGCTGAATCCCATCTTGAAAACCCTGAAAGGTTCTGGAGTCTGAAGCAATCATATCCACCAAAGGATTCTGTACATGCTATTTATATTATAGTAATAACCCTTTGAGATCTCAACATAATAAGGTTGGAATTTTGAGAGCTGAATATTCTAATGATGATGTCACAGTGGCTACTGGCCAATGAAAGCTATAGATTGGCAGAATTCTGAACATTTAAATAAGGAAACTAAATTCTTACACCTGAAAGGGTTAAAGGGATACTTGGGACATTTTACATTTTAATTGGTTAATGCTCTTCACCTTGTCGCTTTGTTGGGAAATGTTTATGCATTTTGCTTAAAGGAACAGGCCAACCTTTTGGGAAATTAGCTTATTTTCCATCTACCCTTGAGTTAGACAAAAAGATACATACCTTTTCCGTCTCTGTGCATGCATTAGGCATCAGGAACGCCTGCACCGTTAGCCTAGCTTAGCGTTATTCACTGGAAGTAGGTGTACCAGGGTAGCCTAGTTCCCAAGACTCTACTCACTCACTCCAAATACACTCAAAATACAACTCCAAAACGTTCCTGTAAACATGTTGTGACCTGTATTTACCACGTGGAGAAAAAAAAAAGTTTTCTAAGCAGATATATACTCGGAACAATTTTTTTTGCCGAACCACTGCTGTCTGGGCGCAGTGCTTTCACGTCACCTGTGCACCTTTCTAACGTCAACAACAAATCCAATGTGACTAACGTTAGCCTCTACTCGAGCGACAGGGCGTGCTTTCATTGAGTGAAGTGGATATCATCAGATAGTAGTAGTATCTAGATAAATTACAACTTTACAATCATGCCTCTGTGTGTTGTAAAGAGTTGTGCTAAGAAACCATCGAGGCCAGGGTTTGCATTTTCGTTTCATTCAATTCCAACTAAACATCCAAACGGTTGAAGCTATGGCTAATTGCTCTGAACATAGATTCCAACACACCAATGGAAATAATCAAGAACGTGCGTATTTGCTCAGAGCATTTTGCACAAGATGACTATTATGAAAAAAATTCTACCTAGTAGACGTTTTCTGAAGGATACGGCCATCCCATCCATTGGAGAAAAATTAACACTGGCAACCTTGACTGCTAAGTTTTCATTTATGTTATTAGATGGAAGGCTGTATTCCATCTGTCTAACGTTAGCGAATATTGTGAGATTGATGAAGAATAGGACGTAACTTTGCTGGACGATCTTGGTTGACGGTAGATGCAAAATAAGCGAATTTCCCCCAAAGTTGGCCTGTTCCTTTAAAATAAGAATATTGCTGTTACTAATTGAACCCTTGCACTGAAGAACCATATAAGTCAGTTTTGGACATTTTCCGGACAGTTTATCTAAATCACTTGGGAGTGTGAATGTGATGTATCACAAGAAACGACTCAACCTCGAAAACTATGAATGAACACAACACTCTTAACTTCCCATCTTTAGCTAATAAAACACTGAAAACATTGTTCCTCTGAAAACGGACTTGCATGGTTCTTCGTTTGAGGTACTCGATTCAGGGTTCGCACAAGGTCCTTGAAGTGCTTGATTTTTTACCAAAAAAAGTCGAGGCCTGGAACTCCTTAACCAGCCAATTTTTTAACAAGGTGCTTAAAAAGTCCTTGAAATTCAAATCAACTCGACTGTCTTGCGCGCTCCAACTGCGTTTCCTCATTTCTTCGCGTGTGATGCTCTAGCTTGCTCTAGCTGGCAAGCAGGCCAAGCATATCCTTAAAAAACAACATTTAAAAGTTAATTGTATCCTTCGAGTGACATCCTTGAAAATGAAAAATGTTGCTTGGAAAAGTACCTGAAAGTCCTTGAATTTAATTTTGCAATGTCTGTGGGAACCCTGTCAATTGTAACCATGGGGCTCAGCGAGCTGGAAACGTGTCTTCAAGGAAACTGAATGACCAATGCAAACTGTTCCCAACAGAGTGACGGGTGTCTCCGGTGGGGAGTGTGAGACTGTACTGGAGTATCTGTCTATTCCTGGAAGTCAGTCACCTTCACCAAGTGAACCTGCTTGTTTTCTTAATTTACTTCACGTGTGTGTGTGTGTCTCTTTTGGCTATATATTTTGTGTGTTGTTCGTTTTTACACACACATCAACTGTCATCAGTGTTTACCCATTTATATCATTTTGTCTTATTGAAATCAGGCATTGCTGTAAAAATGTTACTTTAAAAAAGAAAAGAGGAAGAAAAAAAGAATCTCAATTAAATTCCAGCGATTTGAATGGAAAGGACATCTTGACGAAGCCAGTTGGTTAACGGCTGATGGAAAGCTTGGATGTTAAACTCGTGCTACTGTATATTATCACCCGTCTCTGTCAACGTGCCTTTATGACCAGTCTCTGTCAACGTGCCTTAACCCTAACCCTACTGTATATTATCACCCGTCTCTGTCAACGTGCTGCTGTATATTATCACCCGTCTCTGTCCACGTGCCTTTACATCGCAGCACCGCTGTCACCCGTCTCTGTCCACGTGCCTTTACATCGCAGCACCGCTGTCACCCGTCTCTGTCCACGTGCCTTTACATCGCAGCACCGCTGTCACCCGTCTCTGTCCACGTGCCTTTACATCGCAGCACCGCTGTCACCCGTCTCTGTCAACGTGCCTTTACATCGCAGCACCGCTGTCACCCGTCTCTGTCAACGTGCCTTTACATCGCAGCACCGCTGTCACCCGTCTCTGTCAACGTGCTGCTGTATATTATCACCCGTCTCTGTCCACGTGCCTTTACATCGCAGCACCGCTGCCAAGTGTCCTAAACCTGACGCAAAGTATGAACTGTAACCGTTCAGTTGGTTATTAAATAACACTTACTTTTACATTTAGTCATTTAGCTGACGCTTTTATCCAAAGCGACTTACAAGTTCTGTACGACAAGTCATCAGGAAGGGTACAACTCTTATCAGCTGAGTAACAATGTTCATCAAAGTGTTGCGTGTTACAGTGTAGGTTAGTTTATTAGGACAAGTGCATGACAGTAAGGTTAGTTAGGGTTAGAGTTTTTTTTTTTTTTTTATATATTATTTCAGATAATTGTTGAAGATAAATTGTTATTTATTATTATTAAGCAACGTTAGGTTACAGATTGAGAATTAGGCTCGCGCTTGTATGGCGAAGAACATACGTAAAGTCAGTCAAGAGCATAAGTCAATGAGAATAGTAGGAATACTATGATGGGTCTAAGCTGACGCCACCTGTGGTATAGCAATTATATGGGCCACACCGGTACCAACTGGAGACACTGGGTTCCCTCCGGGGTGTAAGGCCGGGAGGGGTAGAGGAATGTTCGGGTACACAGTCTGGGTCAACGAGGAATAAAGAGGCTCCAAATACAGGAGCCGGTGCATGTACTCCCTTGATCAGCAGACAAAACTATAGTTGTAATCCAATATGCTCGATATCATTGACGACAGCTAGCCAGCCCCTTCCAAGAGGCGGGCCCGAGTGGTGATCCTCACGAGGTTAAATCCCAAACGACAGTGGAATCAACGGTGCTCTTCTCCGGTGGTCACGGTCCCAAAGCAATATAATCCAACCAGAAATGGTTCTGCAATCGCCGGTGTAGATTCTCCTGTGTACATATCCAACGGTTCTCGCCTAGGACTCCTCGGGTGTGGGCACGGATTTAGGCCGCACAGCCTGGATAAGTGCACTAGCTAAATACACAACGAACCGATGGTAATGCTGGTCACTGAAGAACTGTAGCCGCACGATACACAATAAATGATCGACTATTACTTCACATTAGATTAAGTCGAACTCAACGTTACTGCGTTAAACTCTGACACTTTAACATTCTATTCGCACGCGGTTCTCAATGCTCTATTTAGATGCAAGGTTGCTCACTTCACTGCACGTTGACTCGTGGTGAAGGCTTGGACATTGAACTTGAACTACTGCTGTTTACACCTGCGCCGTATTTATACGTAAGGTGAATATCTAGTCCCAACCTCAGTTCTTGTCTCGTATTACTACGCAGACTCTGGGCATGTACCGACATGCCCGGAGTTGCCTTTGAACTTGCCGTTGGGGGCTTGGTCGTTGGCGCCTGGGGTCGCTGTCCAATAGGAGAGCGAATATTACTCTGGTTTGTACGCAGGTAAAGGGATATTCCGTGTATATATACAAATAATATACAAGGTATATCAAACGATACATATATATATTCAGTTTAATCTGGCCCTTCACAACAGCCGCCTCCTAATTAGTCCCACTTAATTAGTTAAAAGGAAGACAGATTAATAGTCCAGTCAACTGCTCAATGTCTGTTGTGAGGAGTAGGTCAATCTACAAAGTCAGTGGGTCATGGTCGTCATCAGGGGAGTCAGGGAGCCTCGGCAACTATCAGCCTCGCCACGGGTCGGGTGTAGGTCCGCCCCTGGACAATAACTTCTGCCGCTCTGACCTTTCCGTCGGCACCAGTG
This sequence comes from Notolepis coatsorum, assembly GCF_963971535.1. Classification (NCBI taxonomy): domain Eukaryota; kingdom Metazoa; phylum Chordata; class Actinopteri; order Aulopiformes; family Paralepididae; genus Notolepis; species Notolepis coatsorum. The sequence goes on along the minus strand of NC_140169.1, from coordinate 78,768,154 downwards.
ATCACTTTGCTTACGCGGCCGGCCGGCCACGCAGCTCGGGGTATTGACTGGTCTATGATCATAACGACTGTGTCCACTTTTAAGTTGTCCCTGTCCTTGACCCGCTTCTGACGGGCTGGAAGGGATGGTAGGGAGCTTAGGAGGAAGCGGGCCTGAGACTGGTTGATCTGTGATTGGCTGTGTCTCCACATCCTCCGTCTGTTCCTCTTGTTCGGTCTGTACCCCGTCTGAGGAGGGGCCGGTTCCGGCCGCCCCATCAAGAAGTCGTTTGGGGTGCTGGGTTCGAGGTCAGCTACGTCGCTTGGAGCGCAGCTGAGGGGGGTGGAGTTCGGAACTCCCTCTTCTTGGGCCCACGGTTCTCTCACAGGCCTCTCGTCTAATGTCAATAGCCTCTCAACGGGCTGTACGAGAGAGTGGCCGGTGTCGCTCACCTTTGTGTGCAGGCAGCGTGTAGACGTGGGTTGATTGTCAAGTCCGTAGAGGGGGCCCTGGAGCATCCACCCCAGTCGGGTCTGAACCGCGACTGGGCATCCTTTGGGTCCGATGTGGGCCGCCTCAATTGGGAGAATGAGGTCCGCGTGGTCGGAGCCTATGAGCAGGGTCGGTGTGGCGCCGTCGATAAGCGGTATAGGTAGTTGACGTAGGTGCACGTACTTCGCCATCAGCTGTGGGATGGGGTAGGTGTACTGTGACAGGCCTATGTCGTGGCTGGTGAAGACGTTAGTGATGCTATACTGCTTCTCGGGCTGCTCGACCGCTGCTATCGTGAAGGAGACATTTTCACCCTTTATGGTCTTCCGGTCTCTTCTAATGGTACGGATTGTCATTGTTTCTTTGGCACCCCGCAGGCCCAACTGGGCTGCGGCGGAAGCGAGGAGGAGAGTCTTTTCAGACCCATCGTCTAGGACGGCGTAAGTGTCCAGGACCTTGTCCTCGTAGCTCAGGAGCACTCTGACCACTTTGATGAGCACTCGGGGGGGGTCCCGCTATGCTTGGGGTCTATGTGGAGCACTCCTGTTGGTGGGTTGCCTTGGATCTTCTGTAGTGGTGCCGACTCGCGGTAGTCCGAGTAGCACCGTGACTCCCAGTGTCTGCTGTAGCAGTCAGGACACCAGGGGGGGGACCTATGGATCTTCTGTAGTGGTGCCACCGCCTCGGCCTGATACATCACCGTGACGGGCCCACTTTGGTTTCCTGGCGGACGCTTGTTGCTGTCGTGCAGGACCTCCAGGTGGGCGCCGTCGCACTTGCTGCATCTCTTCTTTAAACGGCACTCAGCTGCCATATGGCTGCGCGCGCAGCGGAAGCAGCGGCGGTTGGCTTTGATCCACTGACTCACCTCGTCAGCGGTCAGCTTCTTGAAAGTGTCACATTGAGACAGCCAATGTTCCTTTTCACAGTACTGGCATACAATCTTCCACTCCCCCTTGGCGTGGGTGTTGTGGCTCGTCTGCCGTGGCTCAACCTCGGCTTGGTGCATAACTGTCACGGACCGGCGGTTGTCATTTAACCTCTGCGGTCCATCTCTAGGGCTAGAGTCACTCCACACGAATGTGTCCAGTCGTAGACTGCTGACCTCCCTGGCGAGGAAATCAGCTAGGTCTAGGAGGGATGCTTCTGGGCCGTTGGGGTCGCGGTGGTCTCTCTGCCGCCGAAAACGCTCTTGGCGGGCTGGAGGGAGCTTCTCCAGTATTCGCTCCACATTAGAGTTTGCATATAGTTCATGTCTCCCCTTCTCCTTTTGGGACCCCAGCATCCCCACGAGGGATTGTACCTTGATAGAGAGGTCATCCAGTGCTCTATTGTCTTTGGCTGGGGGGAGGCGGTCGATATCTCATTTTTCTTGTATCACGTAGTCCCATATGCGTCCATAACGCTGGTCGAGGGCCACTAGAGCCGCGGAGTATGGGGTACTTGAGTTGGAATATGCCAGCGCTATGTTATGTGCTCTGGGCACCTTGAGATGCTTGAGGAGGATGGCATATTTGTACGACTCGTCGGGGACGTCGGACATCATAGTCTCCAAGCACATCCGTAATTCCGTGTACTGTGCTCTGTCCTCGCGTGTAAAGTCTGGGAACGTCGGTGTGCCAAGGTACGATGCCATGGATGGCTGGCACATTGGTGAGCGTAGGGGAAGAGGCCTCCTGGGCGAGTCTCCCCGTACGTGTTGTCGTGGGTTGGTACTTGGTGGGTACCAGAGGCCGGGTACCCAGGTGCTGTTCCTCGGTGCTGACTGTACGTCAAACTCACCCGTGAGTTGGGTCGGGGGTTTGTAGTGCAGTGACTCGGGGCTGAAGTCTGGGCTGTACTGGGCCTCCTGGTCCAGAGTACGTTGCTGCTGGTGGGCTTGACTTTCCTCCTCTTCCTCTTCTAGGTCCTGAAGTCTTCTAGTCAGTCTCTCTGCGACGTAGGCCGGTTCTTCCCGGTGGCTGGGTCTCGTATGGACGAGGGGGTCTGAGACGTAGACAGGATCCTCCTGTTGGCCGGGTCGCTTTGTCGGGTAGGGGAAGGTGCCCTAGACCCTTGTCGTGATGATCTCCGGGAGCTCCGTGCGGAGAGAGGGGGTGTCGCCCTGGCAATCAATTGTTCTATCATCTGCGCCTGCAGCCGGTCGCTGGGCATTGGCGCGTTCTTGTTCAATGTTCTCTTCCGTCTGAAGGCGTCTCTCCTCCATTCTTATGCGGTCATCTTCACTCCTTTGTTGCGCCTGGAAGCGCTCTTGTTCGGTTGCAGAGTGTTCGCGCTCACTAAGGGCTTGCGCTTGGAGTTGCGCGTGAAGGCGCTCTCGTTCCGCTGCAGAGTGTTCGCGCTCGCTTAATTGTTGCGCGTGGAGGCGCTCTCTTTCCATGGCGGAGTGTTCGCGCTCACTAAGCGTCTTTGCTTGAAGCCGGTCGCGTTCGCCCTGAAGTCGGTCTCTTTCGGTGGAGGCTGTCAGTGTGGCGATCAAGGCTTGCGCCAGTATCTGGTCCGCCTCGCTGGTTGATGACACTGACGGAGGTGATCGGGTTCTGACAGGGCTTGTTGGAGATCTGTTCTCCTGGCGCGCTCCGAGGTTTATCTCCTGGGCGCGCTTCTCTTCTGGTTGTGTGTCGGGTTCTGTCTCTGGAGCGCTTTCTTTATCCTGGAGCGCTCCGGGGACTATCCCGGTGACGTTGTCTGGAGGTATAGTCATGTCATGTCCCACCTGGTCCCCCCCGTGAGCTTGGTCAGTTTGGTCTGAACCCACTGGGGTCTCTACTGGCAGGGTCGCCAAGTCGATAGGATTTGACATGCTTTGACTATCCGCTTTATCCGTATTTAACGTCTGTTTAGATAAGCTAGGGGGTAGAACGAAAGCGAATTCCTCCAGATAGGGAGGTGGCTGACGTTTGCGCTGCGGGCGTTCTAGCTTGGGAGAGCCGCTTGGGGAGTGTTCACCGCTGGCCATGGTTAATATTAATATTATATTAAATATTACACTGATACCCTCCGGCTCGAAGGACCAATTGTAACTGAGGGGTTACAAAACCCTGACTGTATTAAAGATTGTGATATATTAAACCACTACTAGTTATGTACTTTAATTACTGGCCATACAGTACATGAATATATATGGTGAACACCCACACAAGAATACGGCATTGACACATAAATTATATTGGAGGGTTATTTATTATTATTAAGCAACGTTAGGTTACAGATTGAGAATTAGGCTCGCGCTTGTATGGCGAAGAACATACGTAAAGTCAGTCAAGAGCATAAGTCAATGAGAATAGTAGGAATACTATGATGGGTCTAAGCTGACGCCACCTGTGGTATAGCAATTATATGGGCCACACCGGTACCAACTAGAGACACTGGGTTCCCTCCGGGGTGTAAGGCCGGGAGGGGTAGAGGAATGTTCGGGTACACAGTCTGGGTCAACGAGGAATAAAGAGGCTCCAAATACAGGAGCCGGTGCATGTACTCCCTTGATCAGCAGACAAAACAATAGTTGTAATCCAATATGCTCGATAGCATTGACGACAGCTAGCCAGCCCCTTCCAAGAGGCGGGCCCGAGTGGTGATCCTCACGAGGTTAAATCCCAAACGACAGTGGAATCAACAGTGCTCTTCTCTGGTGGTCACGGTCCCAAAGCAATATAATCCAACCAGAAATGGTTCTGCAATCGCCGGTGTAGATTCTCCTGTGTACATATCCAACGGTTCTCGCCTAGGACTCCTCGGGTGTGGGCACGGATTTAGGCCGCACAGCCTGGATAAGTGCACTAGCTAAATACACGACGAACCGATGGTAATGCTGGTCACTGAAGAACTGTAGCCGCACGATACACAATAAATGATCGACTATTACTTCACATTAGATTAAGTCGAACTCAACGTTACTGCGTTAAACTCTGACACTTTAACATTCTATTCGCACGCGGTTCTCAATGCTCTATTTAGATGCAAGGTTGCTCACTTCACTGCACGTTGACTCGTGGTGAAGGCTTGGACATTGAACTTGAACTACTGCTGTTTACACCTGCGCCGTATTTATACGTAAGGTGAATATCTAGTCCCAACCTCAGTTCTTGTCTCGTTTTACTACGCAGACTCTGGGCATGTACCGACATGCCCGGAGTTGCCTTTGAACTTGCCGTTGGGGGCTTGGACGTTGGCGCCTGGGGTCGCTGTCCAATAGGAGAGCGAATATTACTCTGGTTTGTACGCAGGTAAAGGGATATTCCGTGTATATATACAAATAATATACAAGGTATATCAAACGATACATATATATATTCAGTTTAATCTGGCCCTTCACAACAAATACCATAAGGTCCATAAACTCAAAATAAATAATAAATGCATGCATGCACTCCCAGACGTACCCCACGCGAAGGTAAGGAAAAAAAACACACTAAAACCTAATAGGAAAAAATGCACCACAGGCAATGTGGAGGAGAGATACCTTGGAAGGGCCAATTCAAGGGGGGATCTGATTGATTGATTGATTGATTGAAAAATGTATTAACAGATTGCAGAATGGGTACAGTACAGCTCAATACTTAGATCTCCCTTAGATGTCGGTGATATTAGTGTTGCATGTTGCATTAAAAACAGGCGAACAGCTGGTAAGCATGCACCCATGTGTGTAGTGAAACACAGATGAGTGCATGCGATAGCAACTGAACATTTTGAAAAATTAAATATAGAGCTGATGGTGATAACAACTGAACATTTTATAAGATTAAAGATAGAACTGATAGCGGCTCTAGTTGAGGCACAGGGGTGCGTCCTCCCGGGACGTTCTACACTCTGGTCATCACTCCGAGACAGCCGAAGACAGGGAGACAGGAGGCGACGCAGAGAGGGTTGCATCTTCCCGGTCATCACGGGACGTCGAACACTCCGGTCATCACTACGAGACAGCCGGAGATAGGGAGACAGGGGGGCACGTAGAGGGGGGTCGCATCCTGGGTGGGTGTCATCACAGGACGTCCAGCACTGCAGTCATCACTCCCGCTGGAGACGGGGGGTGGGGGGGGGCACGCAGAGGGGGATCGCATCCTGGGTCGGTGTCATCACAGGACGTCCAGCACTGCAGTCATCACTCCCGCCGGAGATAGGGAGACGGGGGGGGGGGGGGGGGGCACGCAGAGGGGGATCGCATCCTGGGTGGGTGTCATCACAGGACGTCCAGCACTCCGGTCATCACTCCAGGACAGCCACTCACAGGGAGATGGGAAAGGCGTTAGACTGCACGCGTGATTGTGATGGTGATGGGCGAACATAGCAATAGATACATGTGGTAGGCATATATGAAGTAAGCATATTTTGTGAATACAATAGAAAAGTCAGTTTTGAGGAATTGCCTCCTTGTAGGTGAGTGACACTGCTGGCCCAATGAGACTGACCGCGCAGCATGTCGGGGACAGAGAGTACAGATATGAGAGGCCTTCTGTACGTTTTGAGGGGTTGTTTCCTTATAGGTGAGTGACAGTGCTGGCTTGGGAAACCCGACCGTGGCGTGCAGCATGTCAGTCACAGAAAAAAAAAAAAAATTGGGATTTTAAAATCAGCTAAAAGCAAGAGTATAAAAATAGGTCTTGAGCTGTGCTTTAAAGCTATCCACAGAGGCTGCCTGTGTTATATGTAGTGGGAGATTATTCCACGCCGTCTGCTCCTCCCTCCCCATCAACATGGACCCCCTGCAATTTGCATACCGCCCCAACAGGTCCACGGAGGACGCCATAGCCCATGTGCTGCACACAGCAGCATCACACCTGGACAAGAGGCAGGGGAACTATGTGAGAATGCTATTCATCGACTACAGCTCGGCATTCAATACCATAGTCCCCTCCATACTCATAGCCAAGCTCAGGGACCTGGGCTTGAACTATGACCTCTGCCAGTGGGTCTTGGACTTCCTGACTGGCAGACCCCAGGTGGTGAGCAGGCAACTGCACCTCCTCATCCATCACCCTCAACATAGGGGCCCCCCAGGGCTGTGTTCTGAGTCCCCTCCTCTACTCCCTGTACACACACGACTGTGTGGCTCAGCGGAGTAGCAATACAATCATCAAATTTGCTGACGACACAGTGGTGGTGGGCCTGATCTCTGCCAACGACGAGAGGGCCTACCTGGAAGAGGTCAAGGTCCTGGCGGGATGGTGCCAGGAAAACAGCCTCTCCCTGAACGTCAGCAAAACAAAGGAGATGATTGTGGACTTCAGGAGGTCAGGGGTCAAGGACTACAGCCCCCTCAGCATCGACGGGGCACCGGTTGAGAGAGTCAACAGCTTTAAGTACCTCGGAGCCTACATATCCGAGGATTTGACATGGACCACACACATTGACAGTGTTGTGAAGAAGGCACGACAACGCCTCTACTTCCTCAGGCGCCTAAGGAAGTTCAGTCAGAAGATCCTTAAGAACTTCTACTCATGTACAATAGAGAGCATCTTGACCGGCAACATCACCTCCTGGTTTGGGAATAGCACTGCACAAGACCGAAGCAGACTACAAAGAGTGACACGTTCAGCCGAACGCACAATTGGAGGGGGGCTCCCCACCCTCCAGAACATTTACAACAAGCGTTGCAAGGGCAAGGCGAAGAGAATCATTAAAGACTCCAGTCACCCGAACAACTGCCTCTTTGAACTGCTGCGGTCAGGCAAGCGATACCGGAGTCTCAAGGCGAGCACAGAAAGACTCAGAAGAAGCTTCTATCCCCAGGCCATCAGGCTGCTAAACGAACAATGAATGAACACTACACAACAACAACCACCAAACGCACATAGCACACACATCCACACGCACACACTCACTTTAAACAAACACACTGTAGCACCCACTCCACACACTTTATAGCACACACCCACTTTAAACAAACACACTGTAGCACCCACTCCCCACACTTTATATTTATTGATGAAGGATTGCACTACAACTCGTACACCTTACTGTAAATTGTACCTCATCCCATTTCTGCTTTGCACTATATAGTACTGTACATTAGTACACTGCATAGTATTGTATATTATATGGTAACTCAGAACATTGTACATATGTCTATACCGAACACTGTGACCTCATTTTCTTCTTCTAAAATTACATGCTATACTATGTTATTTGATACTATCTTGTCTAGCACAGTCTCTGGAGCGTAACAGTAAGAAGCATTTTGTATGAAAGTATTCTGTACTTCTGTATGACAACTATTAAAGAAACTTGAAACAAAAAGCTGCTTCGCCATATTTCATTGTAGGCACTTCGAGCAGGTCCGCACTAGAGGACCTGAGGGGGGGGTGGGGGGGCGGTTTGGAACATATCTATGTAGGCAGTCGCAGAGATAGGACGGTGCCAGACCATTAAGAGCTTTAAAAACAAGCAAGAGAATTTTAAAATCAATCCTAAAGAGGGGGCCTAAGTGGCGCAGTGGGCAAGGCGCTCGCCACTAATGCAGGAGATGCTAGGGTTCGAGCCCAGCTCTCGGCATTGCTACCAGCTTGGCTGGTCGTTCATACTAATACAATTGGCAGTATTAGGGGTGGGAAGCTGGTGGGTGGGGATCGGACGTTGTGGACAGCGACTCCTACAGGTCGGTTGGTGCGCCTGCGCAGCAGAATCAGGAAGCAACGAGGGCGGCGTGTCCCTCCCACGCAGACCCTCGCCGATTGCAGGTGAAAAGATGCGACAGCTGCCTCCTCATGTACCGGAGGGGACACGTGATGCAAGGCTTGGTCCACATTGCAGCCGACCTGTGGGAGGCATGGCCTAACAGCGTTCGAGACAGGGGAGGGACTATTGGGATGGGAGAAAAAGTAGATACAAAAAATAAATCAATCCTAAAGACAACCGGGAGCCAATGCAGTGAAGCTAAAACTGGAGTAATATGTTCCCTCATCTTAGTTCTAGTTAAAATTCTGGCTGCCGAATTTTGGACAAGTTGTAATCTGTCAGTTGTTTTCTTTGGAAGGCCAGAATAAAGTGCATTACAATAAGATTCGGCTCAAACAAGGGACTTAACACGTTTCGCAATTATGCCACATCAATGTGGAACGCCCTACCCAAAGCTGTAAAGGAATGTGAATCCATACCCACATTCAAAACCGCTCTTAAAGAGCACCTACGGGAGGCTGCAATTCGAAACTAGCCACCGTAAATGTCCAAACCCCCCACCCCCTCCTAATAGACAGTCTCCTCCCCACTGCATGTATATATTCTCTCCCCGCCGTATATGTATATTTCTCCCACCCACCCCCCTCCTAATGTACAGTCCCCTCCCCATCATATGTATATACTCTGTCAGGATCTATGAGTAACAGTACTGTATATTTGAATACCGTATATGTCACAAATGTATCAGTACTAAATACCTATATGTCAATGTCATGTATGTTGAGTATGTCATAAATGTCAATATGAAATGAAAATGGGGGACCCTGATGGAAACAAAACAAACGTCTTTCTCTGGTCTGCATCCCCTTAACAATTGTGTGTATTGAGCCGTACTGTATTGTACCCATTCTGCAATCTGTTAAATAAAGTTTTCATTCATTCATCAAGCCGAGAGAAAACAAAAGCGTGGATTAGCGTTTTTGCATCATCCAGGGACACATAGGCTCTAATTCGTGCAATATTTCTAAGATGAAGAAGGCAATCTTCGTGACATGATTAATGTGTGTATTAAAATTTTATTCAGAATCAATAATAACCCCCAGGTTCTTTACTGCAGTGTTATTTTCTACATGCAGGTTACCCAGTCTACTTTTTATCAGTTCTCTGCTCACTAGACTCCACTATGAGAACTTCTGTCACTCATCCAGCCTTTTATGCTGGACAAACAGGTCAACAGTGTAGGTTAATTTATTAGGACAAGTGCATGACAGTAAGGTTAGTTAGGGTTAGATATATATTTTTTTTCTTCTTTTTTTATTATATAAAAAAAAAACATAGCAGATGGTGGTCAGATAGCTCCGGCCTTTCAATAATTTTGTCGACCGTGATTCTCATACCTCTAGAGATCTCCAGGGTGTGGCCGTGTTTATGTGTTGGGCCGACAACATGCTGAATAAAATCAAAAGAGTACAACAACTGTAGGAAGCCCACAGCTTCAGCATCTGATACATTATCCACATGAAGGTTTCCGTCGCCTGTTATCAGGGTTCTGTCGTAGTTAGTGGAACAGATAGATAAAAGTTCAGCTATTTCTGTAAAAAATAAGGCTTTGGAGGACGATAAATAGTAATTATTAGCACAGGGGATTTACTCTCAAGTATGGTGGCCTGGTATTCAAATGATGAATATTTGAAGAGTCAGAGGTTTACATTTTAAAGTGTCTGAGAAAATATTTGCCAGTCCACCTCCTTTCTTGCCCTCGCGTATTGAGTGCACAAAACTATAGCCCGCGGGGCAGGCAGCGGCCAAAGTTACCGCTCCATCAGAGCCAAGCCATGTCTCCGTTAGAAAAATAATATCTAATTTCTCATCGCAGATGATGTCACTCACCGATGAGGACTTGTAGAGAAGTGACCTGATGTTAAATAGAGCCATCTTTATCCCATGACCATGGCATTTTACTGGACTGTAATACTTTAAAGGTCGGAGGTCTGTCAAATTTGCTTTACCAGATGCTCTATTTTGATGTCTATTGCTAATTGTTCCAGAACCAGTAGCTTTCCTTCAGCCACAGATGCATAGGCGGCGGGTGAGCTGGACATTAGGGTAGGCTATAGATGGGATGTACCTCCCGCGGATCGCACAAAATTGTCCCTTTTTCTTTTTTGCTTGCACGCAAACGGTGCTGTCCAGGTTCTGATGTCATACAATACACACACTACTAGGCTACTACAGCGAGCCCCACTCATTTCATATAGTGCAAATTAATTGTTCAAATGAAGGCATCCAATATGATTAACCATTGTCTTACCTTAATGCAACAAAAAAATGCAACGTTTCGCGCATCAATGATCTTTTCTGCTTTAAGTTTGTCTGTGTGATCACTTTCAATGTGAAGCGGACTCAGAGTTGACCGTCTCTCCTGGCGCATATTGTTGTTCTTCAGTTTCGGATGCGCCTCATTGGGAAAGGCCGTTAACAAGTTGCGGTGCCGACGGCAATGAAGGAAACGTTTTCCGTAATTTGGATCTCATCATGCTTTGAAAACAATGTACATAGTAGCTCTAAAAAGTTTCCACGGTTTGATTAACTCTGACTCAGTCTCATCATGCCCTCGTAGAGCAAGCCCTTGGCCTCAGGTGATCCGTGTTATGCCCAGGCGGCATGTAACTTGGAATGGAGTTCCAGGTCTTGGCAGCTCTCACGGAGAGGGCTGATTTGCTAAATGTACTTGTCCTTAATGGAACAGCCAAGTCACCCGGTACAACAGTTCTGAACCCGAACGCGGAACTGCAAGTTTGTTGGTAAAAGACTACACGCGAACCTGGAGGTGAAAAATCGGAAAGTGGGGGTGGGGCTAGACCATGGAGGGTTTTGAAGACCAGACTGGCATCGGTTAGTTTGGTGATGCGGCGTGATTGGTTACTGCCTGCAGTCTGGAATGTTAACGGCCACCACACCTACTGCCATTGACACCTTGGTTGGCCGACCCTTGCGTATTGTCACCACCGGGCTGCAGCAGCCCACACACACACAATATCGTAGGCTGCCTATAATAATGCGCAGACTGGCCTTATATACCCGCCGCCTATGCACAGATGTAATTGCTGAAGGCGACTGTATTTCATATCCCCACGATATAGGCAGGGTAGGGGCACTGAGATGGATATGGTCTTACCAGTCTCCCAGAGACTGTCCATTAATCTATTGAACTCCTCTTTTATCAGCTCTGATGCATCAGCTTTGATATCATTGGCTCCAATGTGAACCACCAGGGACTAGGTATCATAGCGTTAATGTCTGCCACTTTAGCACCAGAGTAGCACCTTGTCTCACAACCTTTCACAGAGACATAGCGGACGATTGAGTCACCTATAATAAGAGTGTCCGAGACAATAGGGGAAGAAGTAGGAACAGCTCTGTCGCTGAGAGCTGCATTGACGTTGCTCGCAGCGGGAACAGGGATTTCCTTGGTGACGTCACCATTTGCCTTAGCTGTATCTAATACTCGGTTGGTCAGTGGGGGCGAAAGCTGCAGCCGGCTATTTGAGGGGACGCGCTCGGACAGTGGGTCAACAGGGAGGGGTTCTCCGTTGGAGGCGTTTACATTGGGTTAACGGGGACGAGGGACAGGAACGCTTCCTATTAGCTCCCTGTGCAGGCGATGGCTTTAGACTGGTTTGTAGAATGGGGGGACAGATTGGGGGGAGCCCGTCGCTGTCCCAGAGCGGTGATCCACAAACCGGGAAGCCAGTGTGGGGGGGGGGAATCCTGCATATTCAGGACGTCGTATCTGTTCATAAGCTGGATCCTCTCGGGCTCTCGAAAGTGTGACCTACCGGCATTTTTACCCTTGCCAGCAACAACATTGGACCAACCCTCCACATGCTTATGCCGAGGAGTGGAGGTAGCACGAAGCTTGGGCCTAGCTCCCTGGAGTGACCAGGGTTCCTTTGACTGCCCAGGAGCCTCCGGAGCTCCGTCTGGGCTGGAGAGACTATCGCTATCCAAAAGAAGAGTACCCATGGAGCTGGTTGACAGGACAGCGATTTTTTTCGCCTGTGTTGAGGCAATGGTTGAGAACTCCATGACAAGCTTGTTTTTCTCACTAAGCTCGGATTTTAGCTGAAAGATCTCTAGGAAATGGTATAAGGTTGCATCACTCACACATGGCTGTCATATGGGTTGCTGTATATTTCCTGGGATATCGATGGTCTAAAAGACTAGCCGGTAGCGTTTAGTTGTAGCTATGAAACAACAAGCTCCTCGATGGTCTAAAAGACCAGCCGGTAGCGTTTAGTTGTAGCTATGAAACAACAAGCTCCTCGATGGTCTAAAAGACTAGCCGGTAGCGTTTAGTTGTAGCTATGAAACAACAAGCTCCACTAGCTTAGCTCACGGTGAGCAGGGTCAGCAGAACCAGCTAGCTCTTCCGGAGCTCCTGGCTAATTGCTAACAGAGCCAGCTAGGCTAGGCTACTGCTAACAGAGCAGAGCACCAATTCAGAAAGGTTCTCAAAACAGTATAAGTAGTCCACTGTTTTTAAAGCAGATTAGATAAAACAGACCTTTTCAACTGGTAGTGCAATTCCATGTTAAAAATCCATTAAAATCCAATAAAATCCAGTCAAATCCAACAAACATTTCAGGAGCTGTGAGTTCGAGTAGTACTTGCCTGTGATGTCACTTCCTGTGTCAGCAGAAGCTAACTAGTCTGTCCTGCACCTGAACTGACCAGCTGTAGTGTGTCCTGCATCTGAACTGACCAGCTGTAGTCTGTCCTGCATCTGAACTGACCAGCTGTAGTCTGTCCTGCATCTGAACTGACCAGCTGCAGTCTGTCCTGCACCTGAACTGACCAGCTGTAGTCTATCATGCATCTGAACTGACCAGTTGCAGTCTGTCCTGCATCTGAACTGACCAGTTGCAGTCTGTCCTGCATCTGAACTGACCAGCTGTTAGCCATCAGCGTCTTTCCTGCTAAGTCAATCTAGTCACATTGCCACGGCACCTTAACCTCTTCTCCCTTCCCAGGGCGCTGTCACTAAGCTCCTGCCTCAAATACTTTAATACAAAGGATTTAACTCTGTGCAATCGCATTCCAGCTTTCCACGGCCATACGGGCTCGCAAAGTCAAGAGAGGCGGAGACAGAAGTCACACCCTTATTCACAGATCAAGACACCGATGGAGAACACTGCCACACTTTGTGATGCAACGGGCCAGGATGCAAAGGTGTAGATGGGACAATTCTGGCAGCAATTATAACCAATGATTTATTTGGTTGTTGTTCTCTTTCAGGATAAGGAATTTTGGAATGAATTCCATCTTGAAATTTGAGAACCCGGGCGGCTAAGTGCTCTCGGCGTTGCTACCAGCTTGGCTGGTCGTTCATACTAATACAATTGGCAGTATTAGGGGGTGGGAAGATGGTGGGTGGGGATCGGACGTTGTGGACAGCGACTCCTACAGGTCGGTTGGTGCGCCTGTGCAGTAGAATCAGGAAGCAGCGTAAGCCTCCCGCGCGTTACTCCTCGCCGCTGAGAGATTGCGCTGTGCAGGTAAAAAGATGCAACGGCTGCCTCCTCGTGTACCGGAGGGGACACGTGATGCAAAGCTTCGTCCACATTGCAGCCGACCTGTGGGAGGCATGGTCTAACAACGTTCGAGACAGGGGAGGGGTAGAATTGGACAATACGAAATTGGGGAAGGGAGAAAAATAGAAAAATGGGGAGAAAAAGTAGATAAAAAAAAAATTGAGAGATCCATAGGTTTTCGATGACATGCAGTCATTGTTATCATCATTAGAATGTACTGAACATTTAGGGCGGTTAGGTGGCCGAGCGGAGATTGCGTTCGTCACCAACCCCGGAGCTGTGAGCTGGATTCGCCTGTTCGAATCCAGCTCACAGCTCCGGGGTTGTCACCAGCTTGGCTGGCCGTCTGCACTAATACAATTGGCTGTATTAGAGGGTGGGAGAAGCTGGCGGGGTGGGTCCGGGTCGTTGTAAACAGCGACTCCTACAGTTCGGTCGGGGCGCCTGCTAAGCGCGGATAGGACTTGAGGGGGATAGTGTGATCCTCCCACACGCTACGCCCTCTCGATGAGAATCCGCGCTGCCAGGTGAAAAGAAGCGGTGATTGGCTGGACGTGTGTCGGAGGAAGCACGTGGTAGCCTCCACTCTCCCAGATGATCTGACTGTGGGGGGTAAGTGCGCAGCGACCAGGAAGGGACTGGGAATTGGCATACGACTAACATTGGGATGGGAGAAAATCGGAGGAAAATGGAGGGGGAAAAAGATCAATAAAAAAAAAATGTACTGAACATTTAAGCTCACATTGTGAGATTGTGTCGTTTACAAGCCTAAAGCTTTGCAGTGATAATTCTAAGCTGGTGTATAGTGGTGCTTCGTTTCTCTGCGTTGTAAAACCTTTGTATACTCACTCAATAGTGGTTTGAATGAAGCAGAGGCGGACAAGATTCTTTAGTCTTAAAACAGGGGGTTGTGTTTATTCATTCCTTTAAACACAACTCAATTATGAATTAAACAGATTCTTGAATTACTTTCTAGCTAATAGGCGTCTTAAAAAGGTGTTGCCGAATTTCTATCAGCATGTGACCTGTCCCACCAGAGGCGAGAACATATTAGACCATGTATACTCGCAATTTAAGAATGGGTACAAGTCACAGGCTCTTAGTCCATTCGGTAAATCGGACCACGCCGCCATCTTTCTTTTGCCAAAGTATAAACAGAGTCTCAAGCGAACGCCGGTAGTATCGCGAGAGGTTAAGCGTTGGACTGTGACGTCAGAGGAGACACTCCAAGCTGCACTTGAATGCACAGACTGGAGTGTATTCCGTAATAACACAGCCAATATTAACGAATACACTGAAACGGTGCTTGACTTTGTCTGTACTCTGGTAGAAGAAACAATCCCCTCTACCACAATTAGAATCTACCCAAATCAAAAGCCCTGGGTAGATAAATCCGTCCGTGAGGCTCTGAAAGTGCGCACCTCAGCCTACAACACCGGGCTGATGACAGGCAACATGGAAGAACACAAGACGGCAAGATACAACGTCAGGAGAGCAGTAATAGAGGCAAAACGGCGTTACAGGGATAAAGTTGAACTTCAGTTTGAACAGGCTGACTCTAGAGGTATGTGGCAGGGCCTCAGAACAATGACAGATTACAAAGGCACCTCCCTCAAACTGAACAGTGACATCTCCTTAGCAAATGATCTCAATACCTTCTATGCGAGGTTTGAGGCTGTGAATAACAACACCAGCCTACAAAGCACGGCAATGGGGGGGGGGGGGTCTGCTGATGGAGACTCAGTGTTCAGGGTAACAGAGCATGAGGTGAGGCGGACCTTTAAAAAAGTGAATATCAGGAAGGCAGCAGGACCGGACGCGTGAATATTTTAGGCAACCAACTTGTGTTTAGCGTTTCTCTGATTGGCCAATACGCCCATGTGACCACGGCAGCGCAAGAAATAGGCTGTCTATTGCCTCGTGCTGCAGCGCGGAAATAGGCTGTCTATTGCCATTCTCTAAGTCAAACTCTAACCTTAACCAGCTCCTTAACAGCGCCTAAACTTAACCCTTCTAACCTTAAGCAACTCCGAAACAATGCCTAACCTTAACCAACTCCGAAACAATGCTTAAAGTTATGCCTAAACTTAACGGCGAAAGAATGCGAATGCACGTAAAAAAAAAAAAAAAAATTTTTTGAAGGGAATCGAACTAGCCAGCAACAAGCCGTAGGATCCACAGCCATGCAGCCTTGCCAATTGAGCTAGTTCTGGATACTGAATAAGGGGCGGTTACTGGCATATAATGCTGCCGCGACGGAGCTCCGCGGCAGAGCGGAGCTCTGCTCTGCTACTGCCGCGTCGCCGCAGGGGCGTGGCTAGACGCAAGTTGGGCGTGGTTAGACACAAGTTGGTTGCCTTTAATATTTAGGCGGACCGGACGGCATCCCCGGCCGCGTCCTAAAAGTATGTGCCGACCAACTGGCCCCGGTATTCACTGACATCTTTAACCTGTCCTTAGAACAGGCTGTCATCCCCACCTGTCTGAAGAAGTCCACCATCATCCCTGTACCCAAGAAATCTACGCCCGCTTGCCTCAACGACTACCGCCCTGTAGCCCTCACCTCCATAGCCATGAAGTGCTTTGAGAAGCTAGTGAAGGGCTACATCTGTTCCTCCCTCCCCATCAACCTGGACCCCCTGTAATTTGTATACCGCCCTAACAGATCCACGGAGGATGCCATAGCCCATGTGCTGCACACAGCAGCATCACACCTGGACAAGAGGCAGGGGAACTATGTGAGAATGCTGGTCATCGACTACAGCTCAGCATTCAATACCATAGTCCCCTCCAAACTCATAACCAAGCTCAGGGACCTGGGCTCGAACTATGACCTCTGCCAGTGGGTCTTGGACTTCCTGATGGGCAGACCCCAGGTGGTAAGAGCAGGCGACTGCACCTCCTCATCCATCACGCTCAACATAGGGGCCCCCCAGGGCTGTGTTCTGAGCCCCCTCCTCTACTCCCTGTACACACATGACTGCGTGGCACAGCGGAACAACAACACAATCATCAAATTTGCTGATGACACAGTAGTGGTGGGCCTGATCTCTGCCAACGACGAGAGGGCCTACCTGGAAGAGGTAGAGAATCTGTCACAGTGGTGTCAGGAGAACTGCCTCTCCCTGAACGTCAGCAAAACAAAAGAGATGATTGTGGACTTCAGGAGGTCGGGGTCAAGGACTACAGCCCCCTCAGCATCGACGGGGCACCGGTTGAGAGAGTGAACAGTTTCAAGTACCTCGGAGCCCACATATCCGAGGACTTGACATGGACCACACACATTGACAGTGTTGTGAAGAAGGCACGACAACGCCTCTACTTCCTCAGGCGCCTAAGGAAGTTCCAAGTCAGTCAGAAGATCCTTAGGAACTTCTACTCATGTACAATAGAGAGCATCCTGACTGGCAACATCACCTCCTGGTTTGGGAATAGCACTGCACAAGACCGTAGCAGACTACAAAGAGTGACACGTTCAGCCGAACGCACAATTGGAGGGGGGCTTCCCACCCTCCAGAACATTTACAACAAGCGGTGCAGGGGGAAGGCTAAGAGAATCATCAAGGACTCCAGCCACCCGAACAACTGCCTCTTTGAACTGCTGCGGTCAGGCAAGCGATACCGGAGTCTTAAGGCGAGCACAGAAAGACTCAGAAGAAGCTTCTATCCCCAGGCCATCAGGCTGCTCAACGAACAATGCAACAACCATCAAATGCACACAGCACACACACCCACACGCACACACTCACTTAAACAAACAACACACTGCAGCACCCACTCTCCACACTTTAGATCACCTAAACACACTTTACACTTTATATTTATTGGTAAAGGATTTGCACTACAACTCGTACACCTTACTGTAAATTGTACCTAAATTGTACCTCATCCCATTTCTGCTCTGCACTATATAGTATTGTATATTAGTACATTGCATAGTATATTGTATATTGTATGGTAACTCAGTTACTTCTATTCTGCATCGAACATTGTACATATGTCTATACTAAACACTGTGACCTCTATTTTTACTTCTATTTTACATGCTATACTATTTTATTTCATACTTATCTTGTCTAGCACAGTCTCTGGAGCGTAACAGTAAGAAGCATTTTGTATAAAAGTATTCTGTACTTCTGTATGACAACTATTAAAGAAACTTGAACTTGGTTTCGTCTTTGTAACTGAGGGGTACAATTCCCTGACTGTATTACTAGATATGATACTTACTACCACTACCTTTGTACTTAATATTCGGCCACCCAGTACACGGCATAAATATATTATGATGAACACTGTCACGTAGATGAAACGGATCCAACACAAATGTACGAATTAGAAATAGGTCTTTATTTCTACACAGCGATGGTGTGTAGAGCAAGCACTTAATCAAATCAATCACATTTATGAATGGAAATTAGTATGCACTTTTATGGCAAGAGTATTTGTCGGTATATCAATAGAGAATGTCCAATCTCTGAAGGCGCAGGTGGTACATATACGACCCGGAATAGTTTAAGGAATAACAGCAATGATACTTTAATGATTATATACTGGACACACTAGGGGGGGTTAATCCGGTCGCTTGTAAGCCGACAGGAGTAGGAAGGGGGGGGGGGGGGTAGAATCCGGCTGCCTCATCCGGCCAAGGGTATCCCAGGTGAACCCACTGTAGTGCCGTTCAATGCGCCGGCGATCCTTGGACCACAGATGAAAGCAGGTGGACTCTTTGTGGGCCGGCTCTCTCCGGTCCACGGGGGAGAGACGTGAAGCGACCTCGTCTTGCAGAGCGTCTCCTCACCTTGCGTCCTCTCCAGGGGGGGGGCGTTCCAACACACGGCAGTGTCAGGGGTCTTTATCCATGGAATAATCAAAGTATACAAAGCATAATCCGTGCCTGGGAAGGCGGGCTGTCGTCGGTAGAATAATCCGGTATACAGGTCCACTCGCTCGTCGGCTCTGGGGCTCCTCGGGTGCAGCTTCACGTGGGGTCAACCACCCTGGGTAAGGAGCCAGTTCTCTGGCCGAAACGATGGGGTACTGACTACGGTAGTATTCTCACCGCACGAAGCACTATATATTAACAGACTATTATTAACTTAATAGACTACGTCCAACTCGACGATATAGTGCCAAATATGACTATTCAAATATTAATATACACGATGTCTCAATACCGATGGTAGGCGAACTTGGCCTTACTCCCACACGTGGCGTCGCGGGGAGGCTTTACGTCTGTGACTCTATTGGAGGGTAAGAAACTGGACTGAAAAGAAAGTCCTACTTTAGTAGCGCAGTATATATACGCACTATGAACAAATAGTCCCATTAGTGGTGCGGTAGTCAGATTCCTACGCGGAACTAGGACTTGTTCGTACATGTGGAGCGGTACGTTTGAACTGGGTCTGAGGGGTATGGCAGCCTGGCACCAAGGTCTCGACCAATAGTAGAATGGAGACTATTATGGGATGTTCAGTAGGCTAGAATGGATATTCAATGCATATTGTACAAGGAATATACAAGGGATATCAGGGAATATTAGAGAATATACAAATACAATTAAATATATATATATAAATAAATATATATATTCGGTTTAATCTGGCCCTTCACAACAGCCACCCCCTGATTGGTCCCAGACCTAATCAGTTAAACAGAGACAGATTAATCGCGTTGTCTATTTACACATAAGGGTTTGCTGTAGGGGTCAGTCAACTTCACAAAGTCATAGGGTTATAGGGTCATGGTCATCATCGATTGTGTCTGGGAGTCGAGGCAGTTCTATGAGCCTCGCCACGGGACGGGTGTAAGTGCGACCCTGGACGAGCACTTCAGCTGCTCGGACCTTGCCGTCGGCACCGGTGATCACTTTGCTTACGCGGCCGGCCGGCCACATAGCTCTGGGCAGTGATTGATCAATAATCATGACGACTGTTCCTTCTGTCAAATTGTCTCTCTCCTTTACCCACTTCTGGCGGGTCTGTAGAGACGGTAGGTAGTGCAGTAGGAAACTGCTCCAAAACTTGTCGGCTAATACTTGGCTATACCTCCACATTCGTCGGCCGTTCGCTTCTTCAGGCCGGTACATTGTCTGGGGTAATGCAGGATCTAGCCGCCCCATCAGGAGTGTGTTGGGGGTAACTGGGTCGATATCTGCCACATCACTGGAGACATATCCGAGGGGCTTCGAGTTAAGTACTCCCTCAATCTCCGTGAGGACTGTCATTAGGACTTCTTCCGCCACAGTCTGGGCCCCAAGTACTGCGTACAGGGCTGTCTTTATGGAGCGCACTTCTCGTTCCCAAGTGCCACCGAAGTGGGGTGCGTTTGGGGGGTTGAATTGGAAATCAACCTGTGCTGGAGCGAGGTGGGTCTTAAGTTCTGGGCCCATAGCTTGGAAGCTCTCTCTCAGCTCTCTTTCGCCGCCTTTGAAGTTAGTCCCATGATCGGACAATAGGGTAGACGGTCTTCCTTTCCGTGATGTGAATCTACGGAAGGCCATAAGGAATGAGTCTGTGCTCATGGTCGGGAGAAGCTCGATGTGTATCGCTCTGGTGGTCATGCATTTGAATACAATACCCCACCGCTTCTCGGTTCCTCTTCCTTTCTTTATGTGCAGCGGGCCAAAGCAGTCCATACCCGTTGAG
Source organism: Notolepis coatsorum (assembly GCF_963971535.1). Classification (NCBI taxonomy): domain Eukaryota; kingdom Metazoa; phylum Chordata; class Actinopteri; order Aulopiformes; family Paralepididae; genus Notolepis; species Notolepis coatsorum. The sequence goes on along the minus strand of NC_140169.1, from coordinate 78,747,828 downwards.
TGGAATGGCTTGTCACCGATTCGGAGGCGACATGGAGGAAGGTCAGCCATCCTTGGTATGCTGGGCTGCGCGCGCCACTTGCGGCAGTCTAGACATGTTCGCTGGAAGCGTCGCACCGCCTCTCTTCCTTGTAGGATCCAGTAACGACGTCTGATTTCCGCGAAGACTCTTTCTGCTCCTGCGTGATGTACATCCTCATCGTATTTCTTTATAATCAGCTCTGTGACCTTGTGTCGGCTGTTCAATACGATTGGGTATTTAATGTCATCCGGTAGATTGGGGGCTCTGCGTAGGCGACCACCCACTCTGATGAGGGTATGAGCGTCGCTCTCGGGGGCCAGATGAATTAATCTGCTGTCGGATGGGACGGGCTTTCCTCCCTGTAGACAGGCCAATTCATCGGGGAACGAGTCTCTCTGGGCTCGCTGCAGTAGAAGCAATTCTGCTTCCTCGTAGTTAGCTGCTGACATATCAGCGGGGGACTTGCACTCCGGGTGGTACCGCAGGAATGTTCTTTGTTGTGCACTCTCTATGGACGTGCAATCGTCTATGTTAGGGTCGGTGGAGGCTACGGTGCTCAATCCACAGAACACAGACTTCTTATTTTCCACCTCCTCTGGACTTGCTTCCCTCGGGATAGGCATGGGCCACTGTCCTTCCGGGAGTCTTAGGAATGCGGGGCCGTCACTGTAGACATTGCGACGGGTGAGGTCATCCAGGGGCATCCCCCGGGTGATGACGTCAGCTGGGTTCTGTTTTGTATCAACGTAGCGCCACTCTGTTTCTCCGGTTAACTCTTCGGTTAAGTCTTGAATCTCGGTGACTCTGACTCCCACGAAGACTTTGTACTTGCATGAGTCCGATTTGATCCAGGCGAGTACCGTCGTGGAATCTGACCACAGGATTGTTCTAGACACCGGTATGGTGAGCTCACGTTGGATGAGCGTGGCTAGGTGCGCTCCGGCTAGGGCTGCGCAGAGCTCTAGACGTGGGATAGATTGTTGCTTGCGTGGGGCTATTCTCGAGCGGGCGAGGACAAATGCTGTGTAGATCTCTCCCCCCTTCTCTTGGGCCCGCAAGTAGGCTACTGATCCGTATGCGACCTCTGAGGCGTCACTGAAGACGTGTAAGTCCATTTTACATGTCTCTGGCCTCACCGTGGGTGGGAAGTAGCTTCGGCGCATATTAACGCCTGGGAGTGAGTGGAGCTCCATCTCCCACTCTCTCCAGGTGGATGCAAGGTGTGCGGGAATGGGGTCGTCCCAGCCCTGGTCCTTGTCCCACAATGCTCGTACAATCATTTTTGCCCTGGTGGTGTACGGTAGAATACATCCTAGTGGGTCATATTGTCGGGCGAGTGTTGTGTACACACTCCGTCTGGTGGTCGGCGCCGCCGCCGGCCTTCCCTGCTCCGTAGTCAGGGGCTTGTGTCTGTAGTGAAGCGAATCTGTTTTGAATCGCCACACCAATCCCAGGGTCATCTCCTGGGCTTCTCCCGGGATTGTAGCCATCCAGGTCTCGCTGCTGGCTGCCTTGTCCTCGGAGGAGAGGCTGCGCAGTACTTGCGGATCGCTGCTGGCCCACTGCCTGAGATCAAAGCCGCCTTTGATCAATGAGGCGCGGAGTTTAATCAGGAGAGCCTCGGCTTCTTCCTGGGTTGAAAGGCTTTGTAGACAGTTGTCTACGTAGAAGCTGTTCTTTACGCTGTGTCGGACCTCTTCGTCCGCTGCTGGGTCCTCTGCTACATGTTTCTGTAGTGCAAATGTAGCACAGCAGGGGCTGCACGTCGTTCCGAAGGGGAGGACTTCCCATTGGTAGATGGCTGGGTGCTCATCTCCTGGCTTCTCTCTCCATAGGAACCGTAACAGGGGCTTGTCCGCCTCTACTAATCTCACCTGCAGGAACATTCCTTTAATGTCCCCGCTGATGGCCACCTTTTCCTGGCGGAAGCGGAGTAGAACGCCGAGTAGGGAGGGGCCGAGTGTGGGACCGGGCAGTAACTCTTTATTCAGATTTTGGGATCCGATCTGGTAGCTGCAGTTAAATACTATGCGGTCTTTACCGTTGTGATGGACCTTGTGGTGAGGCACGTACCACGATTCAGTGGTCTGGTCAGCCTCTTTAATGTCCATCTTTGTGACGTGTCCCGCTGTGATGAGCTTCTCAATCTCAGCGCGGTATACACTCTCTTGGGCGGGGTTCTTGGCTAAGCGCCGCTCCGTGTTCAGCAGGTACCGTTCTGTGGCGTCTGTCTTGGCGTGGAAAGTAGGCATTCCTTCTCGCCGCAGGAGTGGCGTGGCGTATCTCAACACGCCGTTGACCGGGACTCTCTTGGTCCCTGTCTCGAGGAGGTGAATGGCGTAAATGTCATCTTTAGAGCGAATGTCATTCTTTCCGTTCTTAAAGGGCATTTGTTCCAAGGTCCATAGCCGCTCTACGTGTTGCAGGAGTGCGGTTTCTCCCTCTGTGACTCGGGAGTGGAGACATCTAGTGGCTGTACTTCGGTTGAGAGATTTGGCGAGCGGGCCTTGGAGAGTCCATCCCAAACGGGTCTCGACTGCTGCAGGACAGCCTCGGGGTCCGGTATGAACCCGGTCCATCGGGATAATGAGGTCTGCATGGTCGGAGCCTATCAACAGGGTCGGCATAGCATTGTCTATGAGCGGGATCGGTAACTTGCGCAGATGTGCATATTTCTCCATCAGCTTGGCGACGGGGTATGTGTACCGCGACAGTCCTATTTCTTGGCTGGTGAAAGCGTCTGTAATCTGGTACCGTCGCTCAGGCTGGCCGCTTGCTGCGATAGAGAATGAGACATTCTCGCCCTTTATCGCCTTCAAATCTCGTCTTATTGTCCGAATTGTCATTTGGGTTTCGCTTCCCCGCAGCCCTAGCTGGGCCGCAGCGGAGGCGAGCAGCAGGGTCTTCTCTGACCCGTCATCGAGGACGGCGTAAGTGTCCAGGACTTTATTCTGGTAGCTTAGTGTCACACGCACTACTTTTAGGAGTACTCGGGCTCCACTGCTGCTGGCGGGATCGATGTACATGACGCTCGCTTTGCGGCTGGATGGTGCGGGTGAAGGGCGCCGTCTGTTACTGTCGTGAAGTATGTCCAGATGGGCTCCATCGCACTTGGTGCACCTTTTCTTTAAGCGGCATTCGGCTGCCATGTGTGAGCGCGCACAGCGAAAACAGCGCTTGTTGGACTTTATCCATTGACTTGCTTCCTCCGCGTTCAGCTTGGGGAAGGAGTCACATTGCGCTAGCCGGTGTTCTTTCTCACAGTAGGGGCACACTATCTTCCACTTCTCCGTTCTGGAGGGGGTACTGTGGCTCCTGCTGCTCGGTACTGACTCCGATTGGTGCATCACAGTCACCGATCTTCTTCCATCATTTAGTCGTCTGGTTCCTTCTCTGGAGCCAGGGGTGCTCCGTCCGAATGTATCTAGCCGTAGGCTGCTGACTTCTCTTGCCAGGAAGTCTGCTAGATCGAGGAGGGTCGGTTCGGGGCCATTCGGGTCTCGGTGGTCCCTCTGTCGCCTAAAACGCTCCTGTCGAGCGGGCGGCAGCTTCTCCAAGATCCTTTCCACATTTGAGTTGGCGTAAAGTTCATGCCTCCCCTTCTCTCTCTGCGCTCCCAACATCCCTACCAGGGACTGCACTCTGATGGACAGGTCGTCCAGTGCTCGATTGTCTATTGCTGGGGGTAAGCGGTCGATGTGTCGGATCTCCTGGATCACGTAATCCCATATGCGCCCATACCTCTGGTCCAATGCTACCAGCGCTGCTGTGTATGGGGTGGTGGAAGTCGCGTAGGCGAGCGCTATATTATGTGCGCGGGGCACCTTTAAGTGCTTCAGTAGGATGGCGTATTTATGGCGTTCATCCAATACATCCACCAACATGGTCTCCAGACACATGCGGAGTTCCGTATACTGGGCCCGGTTCTCTTGGGTGAAGTCGGGTACCATAGGCGTGCCAATGTATGACGCTGACTGTGGATACATCGGCGAGCGTTGGGGGAGAGGCCTCCTAGGTGAGTCTCCTCCCGCTCCTTGGTATGGGCTGGTACCGGCAGTGTACCATGGCCCGCTTGTCCAGGTGCTGTTCCTCGGTGCGGGTCGTGCGTCGTGCTCACCCGTGTATAGAGTCGGGGGTCTGTAGCGCAGCTCCGTGGGAGTATAGCCTGGGCTGTACCGGACCTCCTGGTCCGGTAGAGTACTGTGCTGTCGTCGGGCGTGGTTCTCCTCCTCTTCCTCTTCGTCTTCAGTTAGGTCATCCAGTGCTTGTAGTCTCTGGTTTAGCCTCTCCACAGGATATGCTGCTCCTTCCCGGTTGCTAGGTCTCGCTTGGACCGGTGGGGGGAGGTGGTCTGTGGGGGGTATAGACCTCGTCTGTTGGTCAAGTTCAGGGTTGTTTACTCGGCTAGGGGATGCCGCCCTGGAGGTGTGTCTAGACGAGTTCCTGGAGCCTCTGGCGGAGGGAGAGGGTGTTGTCCGTCTGATCAGCTGTTCTATTAGTTGCGCTTGCTGTCTGTCGCGCTCTGCGTCCCGTAGAGCACCAGCAGCTGCTCGCTGGCTGTCTGCTCGGTCTTGGGCCACATTCTCTTCTCTCTGAATGCGTCTTAGTTCTAGACGTATATGCTCTTCTTCGCTCCGCTGCTGGATCTGCAGTCGGTCGCGTTCAGCAGCGGCGTTCAGGCTGATGAGGAAGGCCTGCTGTAGGGTCCTCTCTGCCTCGCTGGGAGAAGGCGGTTGTATAGGGGAGCCTTCCCTCGGGGTACTCCTGGCGGAGCCTTGGAGCTCTATCTCCACGTGCTCTCCCCGTCTTCTTCCGTGCCGAGTTCTCTCTCGGTAGCGTTGTATTCCTCCCGGGACTCATCGGGGACTACTTCTTCAGTACTGGCGGGGTGTGAAGTCATGTCTGGTTCCCACTGGTCCCCACCGTGAACTTGGTCAGTTACATTAGAGCCCGTAGGGGCCTCTATGGTCGGGGTAGTCTGGGCGTTGGGGTTAGACATACTTTTACTTTCTAGTTTTACCGCGTTTACTGTTAGTAGAAGACTAGGTTGTTGACTGACAGCGTAGGCCTCTAAGTACTGAGGGAGCCGTCGTTCGCGCTGCGGGCGTTGGTTAGGAGGATCGTTTCGTGGAGTGTTCATCATAGGCCATTTCAATATTAATAACACTATATTAATATTACACTAATTACCATCCGGCTCGAAGGACCAATTGTAACTGAGGGGTACAATTCCCTGACTGTATTACTAGATATGATACTTACTACCACTACCTTTGTACTTAATATTCGGCCACCCAGTACACGGCATAAATATATTATGATGAACACTGTCACGTAGATGAAACGGATCCAACACAAATGTACGAATTAGAAATAGGTCTTTATTTCTACACAGCGATGGTGTGTAGAGCAAGCACTTAATCAAATCAATCACATTTATGAATGGAAATTAGTATGCACTTTTATGGCAAGAGTATTCGTCGGTATATCAATAGAGAATGTCCAATCTCTGAAGGCGCAGGTGGTACATATACGACCCGGAATAGTTTAAGGAATAACAGCAATGATACTTTAATGATTATATACTGGACACACTAGGGGGGTTAATCCGGTCGCTTGTAAGCCGACAGGAGTAGGAAGGGGGGGGGGGTAGAATCCGGCTGCCTCATCCGGCCAAGGGTATCCCAGGTGAACCCACTGTAGTGCCGTTCAATGCGCCGGCGATCCTTGGACCACAGATGAAAGCAGGTGGACTCTTTGTGGGCCGGCTCTCTCCGGTCCACGGGGGAGAGACGTGAAGCGACCTCGTCTTGCAGAGCGTCTCCTCACCTTGCGTCCTCTCCAGGGGGGGGGGGGTTCCAACACACGGCAGTGTCGGGGGTCTTTATCCATGGAATAATTAAAGTATACAAAGCATAATCCGTGCCTGGGAAGGCGGGCTGTCGTCGGTAGAATAATCCGGTATACAGGTCCACTCGCTCGTCGGCTCTGGGGCTCCTCGGGTGCAGCTTCACGTGGGGTCAACCACCCTGGGTAAGCAGCCAGTTCTCTGCCCGAAACGATGGGGTACTGACTACGGTAGTATTCTCACCGCACGAAGCACTATATATTAACAGACTATTATTAGCTTAATAGACTACGTCCAACTCGACGATATAGTGCCAAATATGACTATTCAAATATTAATATACACGATGTCTCAATACCGATGGTAGGCGAACTTGGCCTTACTCCCACACGTGGCGTCGCGGGGAGGCTTTACGTCTGTGACTCTATTGGAGGGTAAGAAACTGGACTGAAAAGAAAGTCCTACTTTAGTAGCGCAGTATATATACGCACTATGAACAAATAGTCCCATTAGTGGTGCGGTAGTCAGATTCCTACGCGGAACTAGGACTTGTTCGTACATGTGGAGCGGTACGTTTGAACTGGGTCTGAGGGGTATGGCAGCCTGGCACCAAGGTCTCGACCAATAGTAGAATGGAGACTATTATGGGATGTTCAGTAGGCTAGAATGGATATTCAATGCATATTGTACAAGGAATATACAAGGGATATCAGGGAATATTAGAGAATATACAAATACAATTAAATATATATATATAAATAAATATATATATTCGGTTTAATCTGGCCCTTCACAACAGTCTTCGTTGTTGATAAATGGTCGCCTTGGCAACACGGGTTCTCTGTTCTCGTACAATCGTCTGGGAGGTGGAATTCTGCGTGCTGGGGTTTCGTGTGTCTCGTCTCTCCTGTGCGCAGCCTGTTAAAAGGACTAAGCCACGCCTCTCGTCCTGTTCGTCATATGACGTAGGCGCTAGAAGTATGGCTTTCTATGATTGGCTATGCTAGGCGACGACCATTTTGAATAGGGGTCGTCTGCCATTTTGAATCTTAAAGGGGCAGGTCACTTCTATTTTGGATATTTTGTTAGTTTTCTGAGTTTAGAGTTTAAATGTATACAGTATCTGATTTTACTATCTTAAGAATTAGAGATTAGTTAGCAATTCCTTTAGACACTTAGTTATTTTTTTTGACCAAATCTTTTTATTTTCATATTTTCAAACAAGAAACAACACAGCACAATAATGACAATATTACATAACAGACATCCAAGAACACAAACTAACACAACAATGACTAGACAATAAATTAGACCTATTATATATCGGATACACAACCAGTCAATACAAGTTGTCACAAAGAAAAAGGATAACAAAATAAAATCTTTACTATAAAAAGTGCTTACCGAGCCCCCTCCACCTCCAGGTCCAGCAACCGCAAGCCACAGTCCCGGAGGACCCACAGCCCGGCCCCCCCGCGAGCCAAAGCACCACGCCTCTTTAGCGCCTCGACCCGCAGAGACCCCGAACCGCGGCCCACCCCAGCCAGAGCCCACGATCACCAGACCCAGATCAGAAGGGGGTCAGAAAATATACATAGGACCAATATTGAATGAAAAATAATAAACAAAACAAAATTAAAAATACAAAAACACCATAACCATCAACATACATGAATATTCGCTCTATCTCCCCCCCCCCCCCCCCTCTCGCCCCAGGACCCCAACGTGAGCCATCAATATAATACCTTATCCAGTACTTTCAGTACTTTCCAGAGTCATATGTGTTCTTTTAGTTTTTCCACCACGGCCCACCAGACCGCAATATTGGCCTAATTTTTTCAAATTTTTTCTTAACATGAAAACAAGACAACACAATACAATAACCATAATAACTAGGGATGTCCGATATTATCGGCCGACCGATATTATCGGCCGATATCGGCAGTAAAATGTGATATCGGAAAATATCGGTATCGGTAAAAAAAAAAAAATATTTTTTTTTTTTTTTTTTTTTTACATTTATTTAACCTTTATTTACCCAGGCAAGCAAGTAAGAACCAATTCTTATTTTATTTATTGTCAAAAGTATGCATGTTGGTTTAATTCAACAACAAGAGATATGTAATGTTAATTTTTACTTTTTTAATTATCATATTTTGCACAGATAATGCTTACATTTAGAAAGCCTTTTGAATGCATCCAGTGAAATTATTAATTACCTGAAATTATTCAGTTTTTTTGGGGGGAAACCCTGCATATATCGGTATCGGTTGATATCGGTATCGGTATCGGTATCGAAATTAAGAGTTGGACAATATCGGAATATCGGTATCGGTAAAAAAGCCAATATCGAGCATCCCTAATAATAACAATACACAAAACTTCACAGGGAGATAACAGAGCAATAATAATAAAAGAAATAACAATTTATAAAAACAGAGTACAACATTTTAATTTAAAGGGGTACTATCTTACAATTGGCCTTTCCCAGTATTCAGTACCGTTTCCCGGCCGTGTGGCTCTATATCAATAAGACTTGTGTCTCTAATTCTCATATTGGCGCACTCTTCCAATTCCCCTCACAACCCTCACCCTCACCAATCTGAGTCATCTCAAAACGTGCATATCAGTGATGTCAGAGATTCCCAGCTGCATAACAATGTGGCAATTGTCACCAGGCCACACAGTGGTTGGAGCCCAGCCTCAAAACGGCTTAAGATCCTGAGGTAGAAAAAACGCTGCCCCTGAGTACCCGACCAGAAATACAAAACAATGAACCTTTTCGAAAAACAAAAACCTACAGAGTGTTCCATAGACTCACAGGAACCGTGCAAAAGTGCCCAAACAGTGAAGAATAGCAAAATAGCAAAATAGCTCCCCCCCAATAAAATTCCCCCAGTTATTCCCCCAGTTAAAGTTAAGAAGGACAAGACAAAAGACAAGACAGACAAGACATTTCCTCCTCCCCCTCCCACGAGACCGCCGGACTCCCCCGAACAAGCACCTGAACCCCGCTCAGCCGCACACGGCGGTCCTGACCTTCTCAGCTGTTGCAAACCACAGGTCAATACCAGCCTGCCCCACCCCAATCACCCGCGCCGTGGATATCTCAAGATAAATCACATCCAACAGTGTTAGGGACCAGTTAATCACTGTGAGCTTCTCAGGCTCCTTCCATCTCAATGCTATTAGCTTCTTCGCTGCTGTGACGCCCGCTAGGACAACCCTTTTTAGTTGTACGGACGCGGGTAGTGTCGTTATATCGTTCAGGAGTAGCGTAACAGCTGTGAATGGGATAGTTAAGCCACACAAATCTGAAAGTTTGTCCGTTATTGACCTCCAGAAGCGGGCCACTGGTGGGCAATCCAAATACATATGCATATAAGTGCCAGCGGCCCTTTGAGAGCACAAAGTGCACCGAGAGTCGGTTACCAGTCCCATAGCAAATAGCTTCCTAGGTGTAAGATAGGTCCTATGAATATAATTAAAATTTATTTGCTGGTGATTGGGGTTGCGGGAAGACAATGCCACATTTGCCCAAACATCATCCCAGTCCAACTCCGGGATATCCACACGCCAGATTGTATCCAATGACACATTTTTATACGTGGATTGAATTAAGAGCATATAAAAGTCTGAGACAAACCCTCTGGAGGTCGTCCTGTCCACTATGAGCCTGAGGAAGGGGTGTCCCAGATAGCAAAAAATGAGTGAATCAACGTTGAAATAGGGTTCAGCAGAAATATTGAATCTATGTTGAAGCCTGACATCTAAATTATATAGATCGTTGTCTATGACCCTAACGTTGAATCAACGTTAGGTGTCAACCATAGCTGATACTATATCAATGTTGATTCAACCATCATCTAAATGGTAATATACATGCACATTTTAGTTGATTTTATATTGAATCAATGTTAGACATCAATGTTTATTCAACCATAATCTAAATGGTAATCTACATGCACATTTTAGTTGATTTTATATTGAATCATTGTTAGACATCAATGTTTATTCAACCATAATCTAAATGGTACTCTACTTGTACATTTGTAACTTGTATATCTACTTGTAACTTGTAAAGTTAAGGAATCAATGCTGATTAATGTACATTTTACATTAAAATATTGCTGCTGATATGTATACATCATAACATTACATGTTTTTTTCCTGCTGTTAAACACACTATTGTTAAATAAATAATAATAAAATTCTTATATGACCATATTTCCAAAAATGTGTGAACAAAAATGACAACATGGCTTTAATATGAAAAAAAAAAAATTTCTAGGGTATCAGAACTTCCAGTGACTAAAACTTTTTACAAAAAACAAATAACAGACCTTATAACAGGCTTTCATTAACAATATAGCCACTGCCAGAATAGTGACACACATATTGTGTGTGGTGAGCACACGCATTCATGCACAACGAAGACAAGATTGCAATAATTTTAACTATAAATTTATGAGCTCAAAGTATGAGCTCACTACTGACTGAAATGTCCAACAAAAAGCATCAATTGTCAAATAATATTGATCACATTAACTAGACTAGATGTTTGAGGAAATTAGAAAGGGAACAACAACTTAACCCTTGTGTCTGATCAGATTCGTATTTGTTTGATAACTTTGCAGTGATGAGCCAACATAATATGTGGCATAATCTTTTAATTATCTTGTATTTTTTTTTTACTCTTCATAAATTGTTTATTCCACTTCAGCCCGATCATAACCACCACATATTCTTTTTTTTGTCATATTTAACAACTCTTTTCAGAAAAGTGGGAGTATTTCATTACAAAAATAATATAAAAAATGGTTATGATCAGGGCTGAAGTTGAATAAAATATTTATGGAAAAGAAAGTGGGAAATTATTTCAACATAATCTTTTTATGGAGTTTTTCAATTTAGTCCCCTAATAAGAGTATAATACTTTAGTTTTCAGACACAAGGGTTAAATATAAACAATGGCATAGGATTTGAATTTAAACACAGTGGAGCTTAGATGATCTACAGTTGTCCACGACTTATCCTCCAAGGCATCTGCTATATAATAATCTTCAGATTTATTGTTATTAGTAGGTTACAGCAGTAAGCATTAGTTTGCTTAGTCAATTATGGCCAATTCGTTTTATATTGTTTAATACAGTTAAATAAATAGATAAATGAAAAGCAATTTTTTTGGATTACCCCCCCCCCACTGTACCGAAAATAATACCGAACCGTGTCTTCAAAACCGAGGTACGTACCGAACCGTGGATTTTGTGTACCGTTACACCCCTAATGTTTCTATAACTCTCTCCCATATAACTCTCTCCCATACCCTTAACACCAACCGCTGAAGTGCCCTTGAGCAAGGCACTAAACCCCCAACTGCTCCAGTGGAGTTGCTCAGTGGCCAACAGTGTCAGACTGTGGTTGTACTGGGGCCTAACAAAATTAATAGTTGGTTTCAGGTTGGTTGTCAGTTTGGCCATGGGTAGGTAGGGAATTTATTTTATTTTATTTTTTTATTTTATTCTTTCCCACGGCGACTATGGATAGGGAATTTCTTTATTTAATTAAAATGTTCACAACAACATGGATGCATGTACTCTGCCAGCATGTTTAATATCCATAATACTAAATGTTTGACTAAGATTTCTATGAAACTTTATTAAAAAAAAAAAAAAGGATTTTTTTTTTATAATTTTTTCCTAAAAACTCATAAAATATATTGGGTCGCACCTAAATCGGCAGGGTCGGTCGGCAACCTGAAACCAACTATTAATTTTGTTAGGCCTGGGCAGCTCCCAGGTGTGAATGGAACTCTGTGAATGTGAAGCAGGGCGTAGCTGAAAAAGAGCATCCGTGCTCAGCGAACCTACCCTGGGTAAATAAAGGTTAAAATAAAAAAATAAAAAATAAACACTGCAAGAACAGGCTGAAGCAGCAAGTCATTCAAGTAGATGCCGTCCATGGAAGAACAGTGTCCATGAGGGTAATTCCTTGTACTGTATGAACCAGGGAAACAGTGTGCTGGGGTACCCTAAGTTTGACTCTGGTTCGCTTGACAATTAAGTTTGGGTCACTTCGGTTCCAAGAACAGGCTGAAGCAGCAAGTCATTCAAGTAGATGCCGTCCATGGAAGAACAGTGTCCATGAGGGTAATTCCTTGTACTGTATGAACCAGGGAAACAGTGTGTGCTGTGCTGGGGTACCCTAAGTTTGACTCTGGTTCGCTTGACTTAAGTTTGGGTCACTTCGGTTCCTTGAGATGCCTCCCTCCCGGTCTGGCGCATAACGAAGCCACTTCTTGACAGTTTCGCTGTAGTCCTGGTCGGTCAGCTTGGGGTCAAACTGTCGAGCAGCAGCTGATAGACACAAAAATAAAAAAGTGAGGAAGAGAGGTGAGATGATGTACGATGATAAGAGCACCCCTCACTTCACACGAGTGCGATTTTTTTTAATCACTCAATTACTCACTCTGTAGGTCTACAGTAACAAGCTACAGTCAGCATCCAGTTAGACTGGACAGGAAAGAGAATTAAGCAATCGCCTAGCCTGACACCATCTAGGCAATACAATGTGTATCCATGCACTTCTAGATCTATCACAGTGTTTAGAGGGTCTATCACACCCTCTAAACACTGCTAGACCCTCTAAACACTGACAGACCCTCTAAACACTGTGACAGACCCTCTAAACACTGTGACAGACCCGACAAACACTGTGACACCTCTAAACACTGATAGATCTATCAGTGTTTAGAGGGTGTGATAGACCCTCTAAACACTGTAATAGACCCTCTAAACACTGTGATAGACCCTACAAACACTGTGATAGACCCTATAAACACTGTGATAGACCCTCTAAACACTGATAGACCCTCTAAACACTGATAGACTCTCTAAACACTGTGATAGATCTATCAGTGTTTAGAGGGTCTATCACAGTTTGTCGGGTCTATCACAGTGTTTGTCGGGTCTGTCACAGTGTTTAGAGGGTCTGTCACAGTGTTTAGAGGGTCTGTCACAGTGTTTATAGGGTCTATCAGTGTTTAGAGGATCTATCACAGTGTTTAGAGGGTCTATCAGTGTTTAGAGGGTCTGTCACAGTGTTTGTATCAGGGTGGGTGTCGTCTTAGTCTAGTGGTGAGAGCTGTGTTTGTTTCAGGGTGGGATGCTTAGTCAAGTGGTGAGAGCACTCAAACCACAACTACAATCATTGTTGGTTCGACTACCGGTCACTTTTTGACTTTTGCTGACTTATACAAGACGTATGAGGATATAACATAATGTACATTATGTACCTTTTTTCCTGTGGTCGATCATTTACATCTCTCTTGAGACTTGTGGTGCCAGCTAGCTAACATCTATGATGAAATGAAACCTCACCAAATCTTTGCTGATTTTGATCGAGTCCTTGAACACGGTCCAAACCACAGCCTCGTTGCAGGCGGAGGTGGTCAAGGAGCCCAGGTAGCGGTAGTACTTGGTACGATCCACTCCTTCTAGCAGATCGTCCAGCGAAAGGCCTGCTGGCAGGGACGCGTGCTGACCTGAAGACGAAGAGACACAGACACACTTTCTCAGAGACGAAGAGACACACGTCCTCAAAGAAGAAGAGACACAGACACACATCCTCAAAGAAGAGACACACATCCTCAGAAAAGAGACGCAGACACACATCCTCAGAGACACAGACCGGTTAACTGTCTGTCGTGTGATAGTGAAAGGGTTAACCGTCTGTAGTGTGATAGTGAAAGGGTTAACAAGTCTTAAAAAGTATTACGTTCATAATTCTCCATTTAAAGCCTTAAAAGGTCTTGGTTTAACTTGTTGAACCCTGCAGACAGTCAGCCTGATAGGAGATGATTTAACTTGTTGAACCTGCAGCCAGACAGGAGATGATTTAACTTGTTGAACCTACAGGCAGACTGATAGGAGATGATTTAACTTGTTGAACCTGCAGCCAGACTGATAGGAGATGATTTAACTTGTTGAACCTGCAGCCAGACAGCCTGATAGGAGATGATTTAACTCTCGTTGGACAAGGCAACACATATCGAAACATCCTCTTACCTTTCAGCATGACGTTGCTCAGGTGGGAGGTCAAGGCGTTCCAACTGGCAGGTGAGTTAGTCGCATTTCCAGACATTTCCTGTCAAAACGCAGTCATGGTTTAGCGCTCGAGTCTATTGTACCCTGTTCTCTCACACACACACACACACACACACACTAAAGCTGTCCCCGAAGCCTGTTTTTGGGATTCGAACTTCGTCAGGGTTTTTCAAACGGACATTTGATCCTACGTTTTTAATTAAAAAAAAAATCTTTTTTTTATATATATAAATATCCTCAAACTAAATCCTCAATTTGAATAAAGTGAGTCTTTTTCTTTTATTAAATCAACTTTCTTTAATGAATATAATTCATCAGTTTTTAATACTATAATATTAGTGTAGCCTAATCTCTATCTGCAACTGTGAAGAAAAACCCCATTGGTTTAAACAGAATGAATAGACATAAACAATTAAAAATAATAGATTTATTTTTTTAATTAAAAATGAAAATTTTCTAATGTTGATTTAGAATTTGAATGCCAACGTAATGAACGAAGGTCAGAACGTTCGAACACCCAAACACACACACACACACACACACACACACATCCTCACCTCGTTGAAGAAGCCGAAGTCAGCCAGCCCGGCGGGGTCGGCGACGCCCAGCGACGTGTTCCCGCCGTAGGACGACTTGAGGTTCACGATGTGCATCTGAGGGGAAGCCATGCGGGGGTTAATGAACATCTGGGGCTCAAAACGCTCGCCTGCGCCCACTTCTTTGGACTCCTTTTTCAACGCACCTGCATCTTTTTTCTATTGTTTCAATGGTTTTATATGTACAGTAAAGTACAGTACAAATGTCATTCAATCAATCACAGTGCAGGTGATTGATTGATTGAACATTTTATTAACAGATTGCAGAATGGGTACAATACAGTACGGCTCAATACACACAATTGTTAAGGGGATGCAGACCAGAGAAAGACTTTCGTCTTGTTTACATCAGGGTCCCCCATTTTGAATTCATGATGAATTGTAAGTAAGGGTGCAATTAGCACCGTGCAATACATTCTTTGTGGATCTAGCCCCCAGTCTGATCCCTAGTCGAACCCGTACCTCCATGGCGTAGCGCTTGCCGTTCACCGTGTGCTCGGACCCCTTCACCTCAGAGCCGTTGCCCCAGTGCAGGTGGAACTGTAGGCTGTCGTAGGCCTCGGACAGACCCCCCCCGGACACCTGCACGCCACTCCTCAGAGTCACTTTGACTGGAAGACAAACAAACAGAGGGTGGGTTCAGCTACGTACCGCAACGCTACGGGTTCAAATCCTGGCTTATGACCTTTCGTCGAATTGTCATGGTGCACAATTCGTCTAACTAAACTGTCCCTCTATTCATAACTGCCCTCTATTCATAACTGCTAAACTGTCCTCTATTCATAACTGCTAAACTGTCCTCTATTTATAACTGCTATTTGCTAAACTTCTCCGAAGTTGCCTACTGCAGCTTTAATAATCCAAAACACAGAATAATGCATTGAGTTTTAAAGCACATTCTTGCATACAAAAAAAGAAGTTATTCCAGAAAGCCAGGGCACAAAACGTTGAATAATAAACTGAACAAGCATAACATGCACACAGAGTCAGACATGATGGGGTTGTACAAGAGCATGTGGATGAAAAACATCTCCATACATTAGGCCTACATGTCCCCGTCCTTAACCACCCCTAGGTCAGGGGTCTGGACTGGGAGAGAGGTCCTCTAGTCTAGGTCAGGGGTCTGGACTGGGAGAGAGGGCCTCTAGGTCAGGGGTCTGGACTGGGAGAGAGGTCCTCTAGGTCAGGGGTCTGGACTGGGAGAGAGGTCCTCTAGGTCAGGGGTCTGGACTGGGAGAGAGGTCCTCTAGTCTAGGTCAGGGGTCTGGACTGGGAGAGAGGTCCTCTAGGTCAGGGGTCTGGACTGGGAGAGAGGTCCTCTAGGACAGGGGTCTGGACTGGGAGAGAGGTCCTGGACAGGGGTCTGGACTGGGAGAGAGGTCCTCTAGGACAGGGGTCTCCAGGGGGTCTTCTTGTTGGGATGGAGGTGATGCACTGAACACAAACTACACCCAGACTGACTGGAGACTCGAGTGAAAGGAATCCTGTTTCTCCTCAAACTAGAAACTCTTTACAAACAGTCTGGTGGCGTTGTTCTAAATGACTACTAATCATCCTGTTTATTTTTGTTCCTCTTTATGTGACTGAATACTATCGTTTATCAATACATGTTCCCTATAGTTTATCAATACAGGTCCCTATCCTTTCTCAATACAGGGTCCATATCCTTTCTCAATACAGGGTCCCTATCCTTTCTCAATACAGGGTCCCTATCCTTTCTCAATACAGGGTCCCTATCCTTTCCCAATACAGGGTCCCTATCCTTTCTCAATACAGGGTCCCTATCCTTTCTCAATACAGGGTCCCTATCCTTTCCCAATACAGGGTCCCTATCCTTTCTCAATACAGGGTCCCTATCATTGCTCACCTGTCTTGCCGGTGTTCTCGCTCTCGTACAGGGCAGAGGTGTTGCCGTAGTTGACGAAGGAGAAGGCAGTGAGGGCAGAGTCCTCGGTGGCATTAGCCTACACGATGTCGATGGGAGACTGTCTGGAACCATTGCAATGGTCTGGGGCGATAGTGGGCCAGTGGCTGTCACCTGGATACAAAATATAGTATAGTTTAGTAATACATAGATATTATATGATGGAGTGTTAAACATTTTTTAAAGTGTCTAAAGTGAATGTTAAAAGTGAGTGTTTAAAGTAGAATGCGCCAACATTATGGGAAATTATCTTATCGTCTTCTCCAGAGTCAGACAAGAAGATAGATACCAGTTTCCTCTCTGTGCATTCAGTAGAAAGATATCCTGCTGAAAGCTAGCCTAGCTTAGCGCAATGAATGGAAACAGAACAGGCAAGCTAGCCTAGCTTAGCACAATGAATGGAAGCAGGTACAGACCAGCTAGCCTAGCTTAGCACAATGAATGGAAACAGAACAGGCCAGCTAGCCTAGCTTAGCACAATGAATGCAAGTGGATACAAACCAGCTAGCCTAGCTTAGCACAATTAATGGAAACAGAACAGGCCAGCTAGCCTAGCTTACTGTAGCACAATGAATGCAAGTGGATACAAACCAGCTAGCCTAGCTTACTGTAGCACAATGAATGCAAGTGGATACCCACCAGGGGATCATCCCTATGTTCCCCCGGTCCTATGTTCCCCGGGTTCTATGTTCCTCGCTTTGATTGATTATAATATGACACTCATAGCAGAATTAGTTATCAATAACCTACCTGTATAAATGTTAAAAGTTGTTGCAAATATTTGTTTTCCCTCATAAATATACCACTATATACATTAATTTCTTATATTAGTTTTAAAATGACCATTTAACAGTTTAACAGTGCTCTGAAAATGCTCTGAGAACATGCGGTCATCATTCACTGTTTTAAGCACAAACACATTAGGGAGGGAGGGAGAGAGACAGGCCCGGCCTGTATGCCTGCACCCTGCCATGTTGGTTTACCATGACTTTTTAGCAAGCAAGGTAGCAGCAATGCTAAGCTAACTGATTGTGCCAGTGTATCCTGTTAAAGAATACATCATAAGCCACATTTTGAAACGTTACTGACGTTAGCCTACATAAAATGTATAACAGTATATACAACAGGTGGATATCACTAAACACCAAAATCAAGAAACATTCATCATAGCTAACTGCTAACGCTACTAGCTAAATTAGCTTCAGCTAGCAGGCATGAATAACGGTTAATATAATATTCTCTACCATGTAAAAACGAACACGGCACTACTCCGCTGGCGTTTGCAATCGAAAGCATACATACAACATACAAACAACATACAACATACTCCCATAATCTAATCATCATACATTTCACATCTCTTCCCCTTGTTACACAAACATACAATATCAATATACAAATACAAACATTTGAACACAATGCCAAATATTTCCTCACCCGTTATCCATCCCCAGAGCGAATGAAAAGAAAAAACAGCGATCCGCGTTGTAACGCGCATGCGCAGAAGCGCAAACGCACAGCAACCGATGTACACCGCGACAACGTACAACTATTATCACAAAACACTCAGTTTCGTCCTAATACAATGCCACGACATCCACTGCGTCCTCTAATACTTCCTAACCATCATTTTCAAAACTCTAATCATAACACATGTCGCCCGCAAACTCACAAAACAGTCGCACGCAAGCTAACAGCCTAGCCAGCCTCATGCTCCCCTTCCTAGGTCGCACAATATGACGTCATCAACCCGCGACTGCTTCTCCATAACAACATCGTCTTACACTTATTACCGCATTAAATATAACCATTAATACGGCCACAATCACACCAACGAACCACTCGACTCGCTTCTTAACAACAATATCTTCCACAGTGTTTCGTCAAATCTCTCACCTCGCCGCCTTAACGTCCCTAGATTTACCGCGGCTCTTCCACAGAGCTAAGCTAGTTAGCCCCAACTCCCAATATGACTCCAGTGCTTGCACATTGTATCTACCGCTTGTTACATTACTTCTTTCAATAGTTTCGCCGCACTCATTTTCACCGCGCTTAAGAGCGTTAGCCTACATAAAATGTATAACAGTATATACACAACAGGTGGATATCACTAAACACCAAAATCAAGAAACATTCATCATAGCTAACTGCTAACGCTACTAGCTAAATTAGCTTCAGCTAGCAGGCATGAATAACGGTTAATATAATATTCTCTACCATGTAAAAACGAACACGGCACTACTCCGCTGGCGTTTGCAATCGAAAGCATACATACAACATACAACATACAACATAATCGACATTATTGCCATGCAGTACTCACCAGTCTTAACGATGCAGAGAGACATGAGGTAGCAGCCAGGAAGCTGCCGCACAGGTGCATTCTGGGAGGCGGGGCAGCACAAGTGCAGTGCAGTCTGGGTGATGAGACAATGACGACAGCATACGTTGAGCAGCATCCGTTGATTCAACATTTATTAGATATTGGCATTTCAATCATTAAAATGCAACCACAAAACAATATTGATTCAATGATATGTTTTCAACATTAGTCAATTGCTTTAGCGGTTAATGGGTGATTCACCATCAATCGTCGACCTTAACCAAAAATCAAGCATTGTGACCATAAATCAACATTGAATTAACACCTTTTGCTATCTGGGGTGGTTGCAAAGCTTGAGCCCACGGCACGCCATGCGCCCTCAGCGCTGACCTTAGTTGAAGGTAAAGAAAGAAGGACTCGCCGGGAAGATCATAAAATTCTTTTAAGTCCTGAAACGCCCGAAGGCCGTTCTTATCATAAATATCCTCCAGAGTATGAACTCCCCTCCTTTGCCATTGAGGAATACTAACCGGCTTGTGCCCAACAAGTAGTTGCTGATTATAAAAAATTGGAGAGTCCAGGTGCCATGGGCATTTAACCCCACACGACTTCTGTACATTACGCCACATTTGGATCACGTGAGTTATGATCGGTCCATACCTCAGTCGGCATTTCGAAATAGGGACAGTGGAGTACACTACATCCTGCAATCTTAGCGGTGAAACCGCCGCCGCTTCTAAGGAGCGCCAAGATACAGCCTCTACAGGGTCTAGCCAGCACATCAGAGGTCTCAGTGAAAAGGACCAGAAATAAAGCTTAAAATCAGGGATTGCGAGGCCCTCATCTTGTTTCCTACGTTGAGTAGTAGCTCTTTTGATTCTCGGGCGTTTGTTATTCCAGATAAACTTAGATACCATCGATTGTACCTTGCGCCAGTGGTCTATTGGAGTGGGCAGGGGGAGCATTGAGCTAACAAAATTTATCCTAGGCAGGACGTTCATTTTGATTATGGAAGCCCGGGCTTGTAAGGAGTTAGGAAGGGACGACCACCTGTCTAGATCCTGGCGTATTTTCTCATAAGTACCCGTGAAGTTGTACTTAGTAGTTTGACTCAGCGTGGGGAATATCTCTATGCCCAAGTATTTAAAATGTTCCACTATGGGGATATCAGCTGGTAGTCGCACCGCCTTGGCCAGCTCATTAAGAGGTAGGCAGGCTGATTTGTTCCAGTTAATCTTAAAGCCTGACAATTTACCAAAGTCGTCGATTATTCCCAGTAATTTTGTGGCCGACCGGGAGGGGTCGACCATAAAAATCAGTAGGTCATCTGCATAGAGAGCAATTTTGTGTGGAGTATTATTGACCATTATGGGGACGATGTCCTCCGATTGCCTAATAAATTGGGCCAATGGTTCGAGGGAAAGCGCGAATAGTCCTGGGCTCAGAGGACAACCCTGTCTAGAAGATCTGGAGACTGGAAAAAGTGTGGAACAGTTTTTGCCTGTCAGTATCATTGCCGACGGCGAGGCATACAGGACTTTAATCATATGAATAAAACTCTTTCCAAGACCCATAACCTCAAGTACCTTCCACAGGTATGACCACTCTAGTCTGTCAAACGCCTTCATGGCATCCAAAGACAGAACTGTGGACGGAGCTGTATTGTCTTTACTGTTATCGACTACATGCAACAGCCTCCTAAGATTATCTGCAGCCAGGCGCCCCGGGATAAAACCAGTCTGATCGCAGTGTACCAATACCGTCATAAATCTCTGCAGGCGGCGGGCCAGCACCTTGGCAAACACTTTTAGATCGGCCCGAGAAGACTCAAGGGCCTATAGCTACCACAATCATTGGGATCTTTATCCTTTTTGAGAAGTAAAGAAATCAACGCCATGTTGACATCTCTTGAGAACTCCCCTTGATCGATAGCGTAATTGATCATATCGAGCATCAATGGACCCAGTTGGTCCCAGAAAGCTAAATATACCTCGGGTGGAATACCATCCCAGCCTGGTGCCTTACCCCTCTGCATTTCAGCAATCGTCTCCCTTAGTTCCATAAGAGTGATCGGTTTCCCCAGTTCCTTAGCCTCTTCCTCAGAAATGTGGGGTATCTCAAGCCCGCCAATGAACGATTCAAATTTAGAGTTATCGAAATTAACCTCTGAGCTATATAACTGTGAGTAAAACTCTTTAAAAGTGTCGTTGATCTTTTTCGAATCAGTAGTGACTGTTCCCTGTCGCGTCTTGATCGAAGGGATATCCGAGAAATGATCATTCGAGCGTATTTTCATTGCCAATAGATGGCTAGGCCTGGAACCGTGAAAGTAGTAATTTTGCCTTGTCCTATGTATCAAGAACTCAGACTGTTGTTTAAGTATGGAGTTTATTTCTTTCTTGACTATCTTACGTTGTGTGTTTAGTCGTTCGCTATAGTTAGTTTGCAAAGATGCGTATAGGTCCGCATATAATGTTTCCAGTCCTTCTAGCTTCTTTGACCGGGATTTACGCAAATTGGAGGCGAAAAGTGTGACATGACCCCTGATAAATCCTTTCAATGCGTTCCACAGGACCCTAGGGTCTTCGACCGTGCCAACGTTGATCTGCAAGAATTCAGCTAGTTTACTCCTGAACTCAGAACAGAAATCATCGTTCTTTAATAAGGTTGAGTTAAAACGCCACCTGGGAGCTCTCGTGGAGAGCCTGCCAAAGGTTGCCTTAAGGAAAATCCCCTTGTGGTCCGAGAGAGCCAGGGGAACCAATGAGACGTCAAAACTATCAAACATATTAGGGGACGCGAATGCATAGTCTATTCGAGAGAAGGTTTTGTGTCTGGCTGACAGGTGAGAGTAATCCTTGAGGGTGGGATTGGATATGCGCCATAGGTCTGCGAGCCCCGTGTCCTGGGCCCACATCCTGAGGGCCTTAGAGGACCGTTTTTGGTCGCTTGTTTCAGAGGACCCGGACCTATCCATCTCCGCATCCCAGCACGCATTAAAATCGCCACCCACAATGAGAGCGTATCCAGTAAGTTCCAACATATTCTTCGTGATTGTATTATAGAACGCTGAATCAAATGTGTTAGGGGCATACAATGCTATTATTGCCATCTTCCTATGAGAGAACTCAACCTTTGCTATAGTAATCCTTCCCTCCGTGTCCGACCAAACATCCAGGACTTTGATATCAAGGTTACGTCTTGTAACTATGACGACTCCTTTTGTCTTATCATCGGCTGAGGATGAGGAGATAACGTAATATTGTTGATTTGCTAGCCTTGACACATCACCCACCAATAAATGCGTCTCACTAAGGAGAGCAATGTCAATATTCCTTCTCTTCAATAACCAAAGGACACTGGCACGCTTGTGTGGGGCGTTAAGACCCCCTGCGTTCCAAATTAAAATATTCAATTTAGCCATGGTCGAATTTGTCTAAATGCGTGGAGAACATACCAGTGCAGCCAGGCTGAGGACAGAGGCGCTGATCCAGGCGGGCCCAGACGGTCGATCCCAAGAGTTCAGAGGAGGAACAATTACACACATATAGGACAACAGTACAGAAAACAGTAGGTTGCTCCAACTCCGATTGAGCATACCCTCTAACAAAAACACTAAGTACCCAACTCGCTCCGTATAAGAGCTGTGCACGAAATAGAACAATTAAGGCATAATAACAAATACAACAGTCTTCTAGACTTTTAATTCCTGGTATAACCTCTCAACAGTAGTCATATGTTTGCATTCAGGCTGTGCTTGTTAGGTCTCAAAAAATTAAATAATATAGAGATAATAAATGCACATATACATATATATATATACACACACACCCACACACTCACCCATGCTGGAAATGTAGTACCAAAATAGGGTAGCTCCACACAACGTATGTATCCACCGACAACTATATCCTGAGTGGTAGAACAGGATAAATGAAA
Source organism: Notolepis coatsorum (assembly GCF_963971535.1). Taxonomy (NCBI): domain Eukaryota; kingdom Metazoa; phylum Chordata; class Actinopteri; order Aulopiformes; family Paralepididae; genus Notolepis; species Notolepis coatsorum. The sequence continues at coordinate 78,725,072 of NC_140169.1, read as the reverse complement.
TAGTGAATGAGCACTTACACATACATACTCCCACCTATACAACCATACATACATATACACACACATACCTATAAGAGTATTAATATGGCAAGTGAAATTATATTGGCCCCTTCAGCCCATATTTGACTAAACAATGTGTGCCCTCTCCCTCCTATTAAAATAATAATATTAATAATAAAGAAAAATATAATTGCACGCATATATGCGCAACCACCACCCCCTATAATACATATATATGAATGTGTGCGTGCACCCGTAAATACACACACACATACACACACATACCGCAGCAGTGTAGTAAAGAAAAAAGGTAGATTCACACAATGCATGCATCCCCCAACATTTATCTATGTAAGGCAAGGTTAAATGGAATATTGAGCACACACACACACACACACACACATCCCCACACAACCAAGCACTCGTATATATATATATACATATACACACACACATATATGTAAGAGGGTATTAATATGGTAGGTGAAATTATATTTGGATATTCAGCGCCCTCTACCTCCTTTTAGCCTCCATCACCACTGAATAGTCGAGATGCCAAGAGCATTGGTCGCACAGATACGCCGTCATCAGTCTGACGTCATCAGTCTGTCCCAAAGATAATCATATACACACAGTTCGCTCTGGTCACGAGTTAGCAGCTAGCAGTGGCTACTGCAAATTAATGTCTATATCAAGTCCATAGCACAATCCCAATATACACAAACACATTCATTGTAACAACCTCTGTTAACTGTTGTCACAATAATAACGTTTAGCTTGACTGGCTTCGGTCGGCAGTGGGGATAGCTGCGAAATTGCCATAGCTGGCTAACGAGGCTAGCCGATACCTTCACCTTGTTGGTTCGAGTCCCTCGTTTTCAGATGTCTGGTTATATAATCCTCCGCCTCGGATGGGTCGTCGAAAGATTTCTGCTCCCCTTTAGGAGATGTGATTTTCAACGTCGCTGGGAACAACAGACCAAACCTGATATTCGGGCAGCTGTGTAGCATCTCTCTAGCCACCTTGAATGCCGCTCATTGTTTTCTTACTGCCATCGTGTAATCTGGGAAGATGTAGATCTGCTTCTTATTGTGGTGGATGGGTCGTTGAGTCGATGCCTTCCTCAGGATGTCCACCTTCTCCTGGAAGTAGTGGAACTTGATCACAATCTGTCGCGGGGGATCCCCATCCTTTGGCTTGGGTTGCAGACTCCTGTGTGCCCGGTCAATTGTCGGAGTGTAGTCTAGGTTGAGTGAATCCTGGAGCAGCTTCGCCACCGTTTCTTCCATACGTGCACCTCCAAAACGCTCATCTACTCCAATTATCCGACAATTGTCTCTGCGTTGTCTGGACTCAAGATCATTTGCTTTGGCCGTTAGTTGTTTGATATCAGATTTCATCGATTTCACCTCCGTTTCTAGCTCGACGACTCTATCGGAGTAGTGATTAGCCCCCTCTTCCAACGCTTGTACGGCTGTAGCCTGTAGCTTGATATCTTGGTTAGCCTGATCTATAGCTTCATGTTGCTCCGAACGCACGGTAGCTATTTCTCTTCGTAGCTCGTCGGAGAGGTCTCCCAGCTTAGCGTACAGTTCCGTGGTTATTATAGCCACCGTGCTTTCTATCTTTGACATCACCCGTTGTTCCGAGTCTTTGATGGCTTGCATGATGGAGGTGAAATGCATATCTGGCGCATCCATTTTGGGTGTTCCGGTTCCAACAGTGCCCGAGGCTTTCGGGGTTGATTTAGGCCTGCTCTTGCCAGCCTGCTCTTGCTTGCTAGCCATCTGAGGGTCGATTGTCGTTCAAGTGCAACAGAATATTTGCGAAAATACTGTTTTTCTTATGTTGTTGAGTGGTTATACTCCATTTGAACAAGTTATAGTATTAGTCTAAAGGCTGAAATTTAACGAAATAATTGTTTTCGTGCAGAGTTCAAAACGGACGCGTGTTACATGTTGCTGCTCACCACGCCCCCCTCCCTTTAGACACTTAGTTAAAGTCTTTTCTCGAATTCTTTGGCCTTTTAAATATCTAATTAGATCTATTTTTGATCTTTAACCATGCTTATTGTATTATATATATTCTAAAGTTGTTATGGTTTGTAACCGACCTCAAACGCAACGGCACAGACAGGAAGTTCAGAGTTAGCCAAATGCTAGGGCGTATTTATTTACAGAGTCAAAAGATGGAATAGGTACAGTAATCAAACAAACGGGGAGACTGCCTCCGGCAGAGTCATCAACCGCTCTGCAGAATCCTCCTGGCGACAGTGGTGGGAATTTGGCATATGATGTTGTAGCGGCTCTGCAGATACTCCCAGCTCTTCCTCGAGGTGGGAAACGGAGAAAGAGATAGGTATCAGTGTTTTCCCCAACACACAATTAGCAGAGTCAGTGCAAACAAAAGATGTCTTCAGTGCTTCTTCTATAACACACAATCCGGCTGAGTCCAGTGCAAACAAAATTATATCTTCAGTGCTTCTTCAATAACACACAATCAGAATTATCCAGTGCAAACAAAATTATATCTTCAGTGCTTCTTCAATAACACACAATCAGAATTATCCAGAGCAAACAAAATGATCTCTTCAGTGTTTCTTCAATAACACACAATCAGAACTTATCCAGAGCAAACAAAAGGATATCTTCTGTGTTTCTTCAATAACACACAATCCAAATTATCCAGAGGGGTTTGATTCCACTCACCCAAGTGCAACGCGTAACGGGTAACAAGGCGCAGCTCCAAACAGTTCTCCACAGAAAGGTCCTGGAGAGAATATAGACCAGGAAACAGCAACGGGAAAAAAGCAGGCAAAGCAGTTGTATTCCAGAACGACCCGACAACGATACAAGGACGGTCCTGGTATATAAAGCCCTCTGGGGCGCTGATTAGCACACACATCAGGTGCGTGATGGTAATTGATACTTAACCTAGAAGTGTGCGTTAGGCAACGGACCAATCATCACAGCACCCCAAGAAGCGTGTGGCGGGGAAAGAACCAATCCTCACAAAAGTAGTATCTTTGACTTTAGTTTTAGCCTTTTAACCACTGTAAGCATTGTAACCTACTTCAAATTTCAGTCTATAATACGTTTTATTGTGTAACTCAACATTTAAATTGTCAACCAGCATCCTTATCGTCTTAAACTGAGGAGAGTAACAAGACCTATATTATTCTGTTATTGTCCTGTATAGTATGAATATCTAATGTTACATTAACTATGTTTTTGTCTAATAGTATTTTTCCTCCTTGAGCCAAAATAGGAGGGTTTTCTTGCAGATACATTTTCGCCTGTTGACGCCTTTTCTTTGAAAAGACTTTGTGGTTCTCCATGGCTATTTTAACTTTACTTTTTTGTGGGGCTTTAAATCACTTAACCATGGCCATTAATTATCTTGTTTAGTCTTAAACTAATCAATGCAATAATCTAAACAGATTTAGTCTATGTTCCATATTTATTTATCATTATTTTCTAGTTTAATATTTTCTAAACTTTAGACAATTAATTCCTCCTTTGTTCAAATGCAAACAAGCTGTTCCTGTCTCTCTCAGGAAGACCAGGGCCCTCATTTATCAAGTTTTCTTAGAAAGTATTCTATTTTCGTTCTTAAGCACAGAATTTAGAATGTGTGCATGCACAAAAAAAACGGGATTTATCACACGTGCGTACACAGGTCCTACGCACACCTGTCTTGATAAATATCACCTTGCTCCTAAGCTGGAGCTCGTGCACTGTTTTAAGTATTTGCATACCAGAACCGCCCCGATTAACCATATATGGTAATGGCCCACCCCCATGAAATGTGGAAAAGTGGACTAAGCCGACGGAAGCGTGTTGTACATTGTGACGTTGGATATTATATTATATTAACTTCCTAAAAGACCATTGCTGCCTGGACACCGCAAACACTAATAAAGACCATTAACCACTGTTTTGCCTGCCCGTTGGTGTCATTAATGCATGCTGGAATAAGAATGCCTTTCTTCATTTATTTTTAATATTAATAATTATTATATTACAATAAAAGACAGCTCCGTCTTTTAATACACACATATATTGTACAGTAACGTCAAATAAATACGTACAGTCCCAGCTGAAATAAAGGTTCTGCACGCACGTACCAGCAGTGATCTACACTGTAAGAAAAAAATCGGTAAAAAAACGGTAGAAGTCCGGCAGCTTGGTGCCAGAGATATTCTGTAGAATTTACATTGAAATACCCTAATTAAAATAAAGTGGAAAAGCAATAAATTTACAGATAATTCTGTTTATTATTTGAGAACCCGAGAACAGAGAATCACTGTTAATTGACAGGTTAGGTTCAGCAGTGAAACACTGTTATTTTACAGGTTTTTTCCTACATTATTATGATCAAACACCTTCAATAAAGTGACAGAACTTAAAGTTCAGCAGTGAAACACTGTTATTTCACAAGTTTTCCCTACATTTACGATGAAACTCCTTCAATTAAGTGACATAACTCAAAGTTCAGCAGTGAAACACTGTTATTTCACAGGTCTTTCCTAAATTATTACGATCAAACTCCTTCAATAAAGTGACAGAACTTAAAGTTCAGCAGTGAAACACTGTTATTTCACAGGTTTTTCCTAAATTATTATGATCAAACTCCTTCAATAAAGTGACAGAACTTAAAGTTCAGCAGTGAAACACTGTTATTTTACATGTTTTCCCAGAATTATTACAATCAAACTCCTTCAATTAAGTGACAGAACTCAAAGTTCAGCAGTGAAACACTGTTATTTTACATGTTTTCCCAGAATTATTACAATCAAACTCCTTCAATTAAGTGACAGAACTCAAAGTTCAGCAGTGAAACACTGTTATTCTACATGTTTTCCCATAATTATTACAATCAAACTCCTTCAATTAAGTGACAGAACTCAAAGTTCAGCAGTGAAACACTGTTATTTTACATGTTTTCCCATAATTATTACAATCAAACTCCTTCAATTAAGTGACAGAACTCAAAGTTCAGCAGTGAAACACTGTTATTTCACAGGTTTTTCCTCGATTATTACGATCAAACTCCTTCAATAAAGTGACAGAACTTAAAGTTCAGCAGTGAAACACTGTTATTTCACAGGTTTTTCCTCAATTATTACAATCAAACTCCTTCAATTAAGTGACAGAACTTAAAGTTCAGCAGTGAAACACTGTTATTTTACAGGTTTTCCCATAATTATTACAATCAAACTCCTTCAATTAAGTGACAGAACTCAAAGTTCAGCAGTGAAAGACTGTTATTTCACAGGTTTTTCCTAAATTATTACGATCAAACTCCTTCAATAAAGTGACAGAACTTAAAGTTCAGCAGTGAAACACTGTTATTTCACAGGTTTTTCCTCAATTATTACAATCAAACTCCTTCAATTAAGTGACAGAACTTAAAGTTCAGCAGTGAAACACTGTTATTTTACAGGTTTTCCCATAATTATTACAATCAAACTCCTTCAATAAAGTGACAGAACTCAAAGTTCAGCAGTGAAAGACTGTTATTTCACAGGTTTTTCCTAAATTATTACGATCAAACTCCTTCAATAAAGTGACAGAACTTAAAGTTCAGCAGTGAAACACTGTTATTTCACAGGTTTGTCCTCAATTATTACAATCAAACTCCTTCAATTAAGTGACAGAACTTAAAGTTCAGCAGTGAAACACTGTTATTTTACAGGTTTTCCCATAATTATTACAATCAAACTCCTTCAATAAAGTGACAGAACTCAAAGTTCAGCAGTGAAAGACTGTTATTTCACAGATTTTTCCTAAATTATTACGATCAAACTCCTTCAATAAAGTGACAGAACTTAAAGTTCAGCAGTGAAACACTGTTATTTCACAGGTTTTTCCTCAATTATTACAATCAAACTCCTTCAATAAAGTGACAGAACTTAAAGTTCAGCAATGAAACACTGTTATTTTACAGGTTTTCCCATAATTATTACAATCAAACTCCTTCAATTAAGTGACAGAACTTAAAGTTCAGCAGTGAAACACTGTTATTTCACAGGTTTTTCCTCAATTATTACAATCAAACTCCTTCAATAAAGTGACAGAACTTAAAGTTCAGCAGTGAAACACTGTTATTTTACAGGTTTTCCCATAATTATTACAATCAAACTCCTTCAATTAAGTGACAGAACTCAAAGTTCAGCAGAGAAACACTTTTATTGTACAGATTGTTAGAAACAAAAAGCTTCAAGTGTTAACAAACGATCAGGATTGTAAAACTGCTTTATTTTGGAAGCAAGTGTGCTGTATAAAACAGATTCAAATGATTTAAAACTTTAGCTTGCAGTGTTTGTTCAAATATAATGTTTAAATACAGTATGTAAAGTTAAAAACCTATAGAAGTACAATCTAAACACTATTTATGGATCAATATGCATGGCAGCTGCCACCATTGGTGTGTGAATGTGTGTGAATAGGTGAATGAGAGGCCATACGCGCTTTGGATAAAAGCGCTATTGCTATATAAGTGCAGTCCATTGAACATAACATAATGGCCAAGTAGTAAATTAAACTTTATGTCCACAATTCTGAACTATCCCTTCAATGTCATCAGATGATTTCAACTTTTAAAAGCGGAGAAAGCAACATATTGTGCTGTTGAACCGAGGGGGTTGTGGTCAGGTCTACAGTTTTTTAGCTTTACCATTTCAGTTTTATATTGTTTTCCACAATATTCTCCCGACCCCTGGGGGCTCCATAATATATGTGAACATTATACTGTTTAATTCAGAATCCCAACTATACAGTGTATTACTAAGTAAAAATCAAAACATACCACACCACAAAAGGTCAATGAATCAGTGGCACAAGTGAAGAGCAGATAAGGAACAATCCTCCAGATTGGCAGTAATCAGCTGGATCCTTGGTGCATGGTGCATCTGGGAAAATGAAAAAAAAGGACACTATGATTCACTGGAAAGTCCGGGACTGTACATTAGGAGGGGGTGGGTGGTAGGAAAAAAGATATATACGGTGGGGAGGAGACTGTCTACAGATACACCCGTGTGATGTTGCTACGGAGTTAAGCTAATAAACGTATACTATACTCACAACCACAGCAGGGGACACAACTATTTTGTTACCCTGCCATGTGGCGGACAGACCTCGCAAATGTCACTCGCCCAATAGCCTCCAGCTGCAACCACTCGAGTCCCTGAGTGATGACTGCTTGGCGCCGCCTCGGTAGAAAAAATTCCCTTTTCATGATATTTGGCGCCTCTGATTGGCTCAATTTTGTTTCAATCTGTATGCATCTACAAATCATATTATACCAGGTAGTCAATTCCGTTAGACTGCGAATCAAATTGACGGATCTCCCCAATCAAATTGACGGAAATCCGTCTTGAGACGGAACACTTTAATGCCTGCATTCAACATCGATTATCTATTGTTCAGGATGTAGGAACGTTATACTTTTTCATTCATACAAAAATACAAAAATACCTTCTAGAATATAAGTATGTTTTATCATTTTCTGTAGTAATTCCTAGAATGTGAGTTATAGACCTAAATGCATCGATTGCCGTTTATTCCCTAGACACGCTATATTAAAAAATGCAACTGTATATGATCGTATACGTTATGCGTCATCATGCACGGAGGAAAGGGGGGGGGGGGGGGGCGGCGTTTATAATTACGTGATCGTCAGTAAATGCTTTATGTAGTATGGGTGATATATTGATCAGATGGTTTGCAGTGAAATGAATAAATTGGGCTGAAAATAACCAGGGTTTAGCCCAGTCAGATTTAAGGCTTTAAGACTTTTTAATGCCAATCAGAATTAAATTTAATACCAATTTCACGATAACAAAATGGCAAAAATCATGGGTACTCTCAGTACTCATTCAAGGGTACTACGACTATGCCTGCACCTCATGGTACCAAAGCACCTCAAAGGCACTAAAAACAAGATTACAAACATCACAAAACAAACTGGTCAGACTACTGCTTAACCTCACTCCTAAAACCCACTTTACCCCTGCCCACATTCAAAACCGCTCTTAAAGAGCACCTACGGGAGACTGCAATTCGAAACTGGCCACCGTAAATGTCCACCCCCCCCCCCCCCCTCCTCCTAATGTACAGTCTCATCCCCATCATATATATATAATATTTTCTGTTAGGATCTCTGGGTAACAGTACTGTATATTATTTGCATATCGTATATGTCACAAATGTAACAGTACTACAGTATATACCTGTATGTCATGTATGTCCCTATGCCATAAATGTCATGATGTCATGTATGTTTTTACTGTATTTATTTCTGTATATGTTCGGACAGAGATACGGGATGGTTTGAAAGCTCGGCGTTGCTAATAAATATTTTTAATATTTTTTTATAAACTGCTCAAAGCGGCATTATTTCCGCCGTTGGGTGATCACAGCGCCTGCGCACCATCCCGTATCTCTGTCCGAAACCCTCGTGCAACTGTGAGCACATTTGTAATGTCTCTGTGATACTTGTATAACGAACGGTTCGGCCAGAACCAGTCCTTCAGGGTAAATCTAGGTTGGTTTCCCATTGAGGAGCAAGTGACTGTGGATTCACTCGGTGCAGCACAGTCACGAAAGGGGCTAGTATGGACCCTGATGTAAACAAGACAAACGTCTTTCTCTGGTCTGCATCACCTTAACAATTGTGTGTATTGAGCCGTACTGTATTGTACCCATTCTGCAATCTGTTAAATAAAGTTTTCATTCATTCATTCAGCCAGCCGCCTCGCTCACTGGGGCTATTGATAGCGTCAATTAATTGTTGTTGTTGTTGGTACTGCCGCTGCGGATGTGAACGGGGCCGGAGGGGCTTTGGGAGGATGGGAAAGTTATTATTATTATTATTATAATAGTAATTGGCTATCATACGTGCCTAGCTAGCGTTAGCTAAAAGAGCCCTCGCAGTGAAGTTATTATTATTATAGCTATCATACTGCAATATAAACTGAGTTTTATAGTGAAAAGAGCAGCTTTATTTTGGTCAAGATTGAAGGCTCTATATTGCAGGAAATTGCACATACAGGTGTTCATTAAATGTAAAAAAAATAAAATAAAAAAAAAGAATAAAAAAGAATCTTGCACCCCCACTTTCAACTATAACTAGGCGGCCATGGGTGTATATATGAATTTTGAATGCCATGGCGAAAAAATTCAATATTGATCTCAATAACGCTGTACAGCGAGATCCAATAGGGTCCAGCTGCAGACTCGGAGCCTCGGTCCAGATTGGAACTTCCGCCCTGCCACAGGACTATTACTCCTGTGACAGGGCAATGCGCTGATTGGCGGAAAGTACGGAAGTATCTCGAAGTACGTCTGACGTATCTCGAATTACGTCTGACGTTTCTCTACGTTAGCGAACATTAAACGTTGTATTCATAAAATAATATAAATTCAGCAGCATGGGGAGGGCCGGGGGGAGGGGAGGTACAGGTAGTAGAAGACATAGTTATAGTACAGTGGAGAAGTAAAAATAGAATAAAAAGGCAGTGGAAACAATATACAATATTATTAACTCTAATAATAACACGCCTCGCGGGCTCATTATAATACGAGAGCCGTGGGTCTGCATTGTATAGAGCGGATCCCCCGGCCGTATTCAAGCGCTGGAGCGCTTTGCCATGGATAAAACTGTATTAATATAGTAGTAATAATAGTAGTTGGCTAGTTGCGCGCTTCTGGCCACCTCCCGCAGTGCGCACATACACACATACTGTCTGTAGCCTATACAGTACGTGCAAAATTAGTTGTCAAGAGCCAATCGCACAGGTTGCCTCATCTCATCTGGCTCTGCAAATAGATCTAGAGTCTGAATATCATATATAGCCTGCTGATGATCTCTCTCAAATCCATTCTGAGAACGGAATGCAGTGCCTGCGACGCGGGTCTTGATTGATTGATGCATTCGATGCATAATTGCGGTGTATAAAATTCGATGTAAAAAACCATCATCCGGGCTACCCAGACAGGATAAGCAATCGAGCCTGGATGCAATCGAATTGACTTCTGGCCCATCACTGCACGGCTTTGTCAGTCATGTGATCACACCAACCCGGGAGAAAGATGGCGGTATATATACATACGTTGGGGAGAGAATATACATACGGTCACGGTGGGGAGGAGACTGTACATTAGGAGGGGGTGGGTGGGAGAGAAATATACATACGGTGGGGAGAGAATATATACATACGGTGGGGAGGAGACTGTACATTAGGAGGGGGTGGGAGAAAATATATACATACGGTGGGGAGGAGACTGTACATTAGGGGGGGGTGGGTGGGAGAGAAATATACATACGGTGGGGAGAGAATATATACATACGGTGGGGAGGAGACTGTATATTAGGAGGGGGTGGGAGAGAAATATACATATGGTGGGGAGAGAATATACATACGGTGGGGAGGAGACTGTACATTAGGAGGGGGTGGGAGAGAATATATACATACGGTGGGGAGGAGACTGTACATTACGAGGGGGTGGGAGAGAAATATACATATGGTGGGGAGAGAATATATACATATGGTGGGGAGAGAATATATACATACGGTGGGGAGGAGACTGTACATTAGGAGGGGGTGGGTGGGTGGGAGAGAAATATACATATGGTGGGGAGAGAATATATACATACGGTGGGGAGAAGACTGTACATTAGGAGGGGGTGGGAGAGAAATATACATATGGTGGGGAGAGAATATATACATATGGTGGGGAGAGAATATATACATACGGTGGGGAGGAGACTGTACATTAGGAGGGGGTGGGTGGGTGGGAGAGAAATATACATATGGTGGGGAGAGAATATATACATACGGTGGGGAGGAGACTGTCTATTATATGTATATTTCTCTCCCACCCACCCACCCCCTCCTAATGTACAGTCTCCTCCCCACTGTATGTATATATTCTCTCCCCATCATATGTATATATTCTCTCCCCACCGTTCTCTTGGTGTAAAAAGTTTAAGACCAGGGTGAGGCCAGGCTATGGATGGCTTTGAAGGTGAGGAGTAGTGTTTTGAAGTTAATGCGTTCCTTGATCGGGAGCCAGTGGAGGGAGTGGAGGACAGGAGTGATGTGTTCGCGGGACCGGGTGTTAGTGAGGAGGCGGGCAACTGAGTTTTGGACCATCTGCAGTTTATGAAGGGAGCGGGAGGTGATGCCAGTGAGGAGGGAGTTACAGTAGTCCAGGAGGGAAAAGATGAAGGCGTGTATGAGGGATTCAGCAGCAGGGGGTAGAGGCAGTGACGGATTTTGGCAATGTTGCGGAGGTGAAAATATGAAGTTTTGACAATGGAGCGGACATGGGGTCAAATGAGAGGGTGGGGTCGAGGATGACACAGAGGTTGCGGACTAGGGGGGAGGGGTGATGGTGGAGTCATTGATGGTGAGCGTGATGTAATACAATAATTTATACTGTAGCATTACAAACCATTTGACAGCCAGGTCCTGCACCTCCGTTCTTGTCCTCTAGGAGCCATCGCAGCATGGCCAAGACCTTCCTCATCCAGCATACTGTCCTTCTGAAGGTCTGAAGTCATTAGTGGCCATGAACCTAGAGAGAGAGCGAGAATGCGTTAGTAGATAGTCTAAGGCCAGTGATTCTCAATATTATTTTGCATATCTAGGACCTCTAATTTAGTCCATGTCATGCACATCTACATAATATACTGTAGCATTACAAACCATTTGACAGCCAGGTCCAGCACCTCTCCGTTCTTGTCTTCTAGGAGCCATCGCAGCATGGCCAAGACCTTCCTCATCCAGCATACTGTCCTTCTGAAGGTCTGAAGTCATTAGTGGCCATGAACCTAGAGAGAGAGCGAGAATACGTTAGTAGATAGTCTAAGGCCAGTGATTCTCAATATTATTTTGCATATCTAGGACCTCTAATTTAGTCCATGTCATGCACATCTACATAATATACTGTAGCATTACAAACCATTTGACAGCCAGGTCCAGCACCTCTCCGTTCTTGTCTTCTAGGAGCCATCGCAGCATGGCCAAGACCTTCCTCATCCAGCATACTGTCCTTCTGAAGGTCTGAAGTCATTAGTGGCCATGAACCTAGAGAGAGAGCGAGAATACGTTAGTAGATAGTCTAAGGCCAGTGATTCTCAATATTATTTTGCATATCTAGGACCTCTAATTTAGTCCATGTCATGCACATCTACATAATATACTGTAGCATTACAAACCATTTGACAGCCAGGTCCAGCACCTCTCCGTTCTTGTCTTCTAGGAGCCATCGCAGCATGGCCAAGACCTTCCTCATCCAGCATACTGTCCTTCTGAAGGTCTGAAGTCATTAGTGGCCATGAACCTAGAGAGAGAGCGAGAATACGTTAGTAGATAGTCTAAGGCCAGTGATTCTCAATATTATTTTGCATATCTAGGACCTCTAATTTAGTCCATGTCATGCACATCTACATAATATACTGTAGCATTACAAACCATTTGACAGCCAGGTCCAGCACCTCTCCGTTCTTGTCTTCTAGGAGCCATCGCAGCATGGCCAAGACCTTCCTCATCCAGCATACTGTCCTTCTGAAGGTCTGAAGTCATTAGTGGCCATGAACCTAGAGAGAGAGCGAGAATACGTTAGTAGATAGTCTAAGGCCAGTGATTCTCAATATTATTTTGCATATCTAGGACCTCTAATTTAGTCCATGTCATGCACATCTACATAATATACTGTAGCATTACAAACCATTTGACAGCCAGGTCCAGCACCTCTCCGTTCTTGTCTTCTAGGAGCCATTGCAGCATGGCCAAGACCTTCCTCATCCAGCATACTGTCCTTCTGAAGGTCTGAAGTCATTAGTGGCCATGAACCTAGAGAGAGAGCGAGAATACGTTAGTAGATAGTCTAAGGCCAGTGATTCTCAATATTATTTTGCATATCTAGGACCTCTAATTTAGTCCATGTCATGCACATCTACATAATATACAGTAGCATCCATCAACACAGGATGACCCTTTCCAGCTGTTGAAATGAAAGTCCCAGATTGAAAAGTATATATATACACAGTCACACACACAATAAAACATTGTATACATCACTTACAAGCATGACCACTTGAAGATCTTGAAGACTTGGTAGATCTTGACCGTCTTGGGAGAGAGAGAGAGAAGGCATTACAGGATGACTCTTTGAAAATGATGTCCCAGATTAAAAAGTATATATTATATATACAGTCAGTCACACACACAATAAAAAAAAATTATACATCACTTACGACCACTTGAAGTAGTTGTTCTTGAGCCGTCTTCTGCGTTCATCTCATTGATGAGATCCAGCACTGTAACAGTATATTTGCAACAATGAAATTATATATTTTATTACAACTCTATCAGCTGAGTAACAATATTCATCAAAGTGTTGCGTGTTACAGTGTAGGTTAGTTTATTAGTGCATGACAGTAGGGTTAGCATACTTTTCACACTATAAGCCCCACCTGAATGATAGCCAGTTAGCAGCTCCGGGTACAGTATGTACCCCAACGTTAGCTCTCATAACGTTAGCAGCTCCTGGTACAGTATAGGTACCAAAAGTTATCTCTCATAGTCATAACGTTAGCAGCTCCGGGTACAGTATGTACCCCAACGTTAGCTCTCATAACGTTAGCCAGTTAGCAGCTCCTGGTACAGTAGGTACCAAAAGTTAGCTCTCATAGTCATAACGTTAGCAGCTCCGGGTACAGTATATATGTACCCCAACGTTAGCTCTCATAACGTTAGCCAGTTAGCAGCTCCTGGTACAGTAGGTACCAAAAGTTAGCTGTCATAGTCATAACGTTAGCAGCTCCGGGTACAGTATACAACGTTAGCTAGTCATACCGTTAGCCAGTTAGCAGCTCTGGTATTTTACAGATCCCGCCAGTTTAATAATATCGAGCTAATAACGTTACAGTAGTCACTGAAAACACAGACTAAACAGCACTCATTTATATCAGCGGCACGCATTACTTATAAATAATAAAAGATATGTGTTGCACAATTACCTGAGGAGAAGATGCAATTCCGTTGCTCACGACGTGCAGGCTCTGTCTGTAGCGCGGTTCAATTCAAATTTCAAACCGGGATCCCCCACAATGCAACGCATCAGTGTTGCCAGATTTGAGAGTCAGCCTTAATCTGACAAACCTTTGATAACAATGGGCGGTTCGGATATTGTTAATCCGATCTGGCAACCATGCTATCCTTGTTTCTCCGCACAGACTGACCACGGTTTTGATTGATTGATTGAAAACTTTGTTAACAGATTGCAGAATGGGTACAATACAGTACAGCTCAATACATACAATTGTTAAGGGCATGCAGACCAGAGAAAGACGTTCGTCTTGTTTACATCAGGGACCCCCATTTTCAATTCATCATAACATGACATGTGACATACAGATAGACACTTCTATACATTTATGACATACCAGATTTGCAAATACAGTAGGCCTACTGTTTGTGATACAAAAAGAGTCTAGAAAAGAGAGTATATATTTGACGTAGAACCGTACATTATAGGTGGGGGGGGGGGGTAGGAGGGGTGGGGGGGGGCACACTGTACAACTGCACAAGCACAACTGTACATTGGAATATTGACAAAACCATGTTTGGTACTTTACTGTACATTGGAGGGGGTTGGGTTAGGATATTTACAGGGGCCAGTTTCGAATTGCAGTCTCCCGTAGGTGTTCTTTGAGAGTGTTTTGAAAGTGGGTAGTGATTCACATTCCTTTACATCTTTGGGTAGGGCGTTCCACATTGATGTGGCATAATTGCAAAACGTGTTTAGTCCCTGTTTGAGCCGAATCTGGGTTTAACATGATTTGTGGAGCTCCCATGGTGTTGTGGTCGTGGTATTCACTGACCTTTGGGAAGTATTTTGACCTGTACACATATACCTTGGTCGTGTATGTATCTTGTAGACAGGCCCATTGCAAGTTGCTGTACTCTGTCGTCTACTCTAAGCCATCCTAGGTTGTCACGTGGGCAGGGGCGAGGTGGGTTCTAGAAGTAAGGTCAAGCAGTAGTCTGACCAGTTTGTTTTGAGATGTTTGTGTAGCAGGGTGGATTATCCCTACTTTATGAGATGTACACTGTCACCAGGTAGGGGGGAACGCAGCAGATCTGAGTCCAACTGAATCCCCGACTTTAGTGCAGGAGTGGAGCTTTAGCAGAGGGTCACAGCCTCTTCACCCTGCTCCCCTCTGGGAGAAGGCTGAGGATCCCAAAGGCTGTGAAAGCTCGACACAGACTGAGCTTCTTCCCCTCAGCCGCCAGGCTGATCAATGCCTCAGGTCCCCCCCCCCCCCCTCGGTACCCCCCCCCCTCTGCCCCCAAGTGACACTGGCACAATGACACTGACTGCACTGCACTATAGTCCGTACTGGATCCCTGCACTCTTCACTTTATATAATGTATTTATTGATTAATCCCCCACTGCACTGTTTCGTTTCTTGTCTGTGTTGGTGTTGTTTTCTGTGAAAAAAGAAAGGAAATGCATACACTGTATTGCTGCAACAATTATGTTTTACACAAATGGCTAAATAAAGGAATCTGAATCTGAATCTGAATCTGGGGCCTAGGTTTACTAACCTAGGTGTAGTGTGCTGGTCCAGCTTTAACAAATTATCTCTGTATCTTTTCAATGTAAATAATAAATCAGTAACCAGTATTGTTATGTTAGCGTACTGAGCTGCGGTTAAAGGCCTTAACCACAGGTTAAAGGCCTTAACCACAGTTGTTATGTTAGCTACTGAGCTGCTGGTTAAAGGCCTTAACTACAGTGTTGTTATGTTAGCTACTGAGCTGCTGCAGGCCTTAACCACAGTATTATGTTAGCTATGAGCTGCTAACTATAGAGGCCATAACCACAGTATTACATATACTCTTGTTAGCTTTATGAGGCTACATCAACACGCTCCTATGAGTGCAGCATATGCAGCTTTATGAGGCTACATCAACATCCTATGAGTGCAGCTATAATGTTAGCTTTATGAGGCTACATCAACATGCAGGCTTCTATGAGTGCAGCTATTTAAAGGCCTTAACCACAGTTGTTATGTTAGCTACTGAGCTGCTGGTTAAAGGCCTTAACTACAGTGTTGTTATGTTAGCTACTGAGCTGCTGCAGGCCTTAACCACAGTATTATGTTAGCTATGAGCTGCTAACTATAGAGGCCATAACCACAGTATTACATATACTCTTGTTAGCTTTATGAGGCTACATCAACACGCTCCTATGAGTGCAGCATATGCAGCTTTATGAGGCTACATCAACATCCTATGAGTGCAGCTATAATGTTAGCTTTATGAGGCTACATCAACATGCAGGCTCCTATGAGTGCAGCTATTTAAAGGCCTTAACCACAGTGTTGTTATGTTAGCTACTGAGCTGCTGGTTAATAAAGGCCTTAACCACAGTTGTTATGTTAGCTACTGAGCTGCTTCCAGCCCTTATGCTAAGCTATAGGCTAGCTGGTCCCTATACTGCTTCCAGCCCTTGTGCTAAGCTATAGCTAGCTGCTCCCTACTGCTTCCAGCCCTTGTGCTAAGCAGGCTAGCTGGTCCCTATACTGCTTCCAGCCCTTGTGCTAAGCTATAGCTAGCTGCTCCCTACTGCTTCCAGCCCTTATGCTAAGCTATAGGCTAGCTGGTCCCTATACTGCTTCCAGCCCTTGTGCTAAGCTATAGCTAGCTGGTCCCTATACTGCTTCCAGCCCTTGTGCTAAGCTATAGCTAGCTGCTCCCTACTGCTTCCAGCCCTTGTGCTAAGCTATAGGCTAGCTGGTCCCTATACTGCTTCCAGCCCTTGTGCTAAGCTATAGCTAGCTGCTCCCTACTGCTTCCAGCCCTTATGCTAAGCTATAGGCTAGCTGGTCCCTATACTGCTTCCAGCCCTTGTGCTAAGCTATAGCTAGCTGCTCCCTACTGCTTCCAGCCCTTGTGCTAAGCAGGCTAGCTGGTCCCTATACTGCTTCCAGCCCTTGTGCTAAGCTATAGGCTAGCTGGTCCCTATACTGCTTCCAGCCCTTGTGCTAAGCTATAGCTAGCTGCTCCCTACTGCTTCCAGCCCTTGTGCTAAGCTATAGCTAGCTGGTCCCTATACTGCTTCCAGCCCTTGTGCTAAGCTATAGCTAGCTGCTCCCTACTGCTTCCAGCCCTTATGCTAAGCTATATGCTAGCTGGTCCCTATACTGCTTCCAGCCCTTGTGCTAAGCTATAGCTAGCTGCTCCCTACTGCTTCCAGCCCTTGTGCTAAGCAGGCTAGCTGGTCCCTATACTGCTTCCAGCCCTTGTGCTAAGCTATAGGCTAGCTGGTCCCTATACTGCTTCCAGCCCTTGTGCTAAGCTATAGCTAGCTGCTCCCTACTGCTTCCAGCCCTTGTGCTAAGCTATAGCTAGCTGGTCCCTATACTGCTTCCAGCCCTTGTGCTAAGCTATAGCTAGCTGCTCCCTACTGCTTCCAGCCCTTATGCTAAGCTATATGCTAGCTGGTCCCTATACTGCTTCCAGCCCTTGTGCTAAGCTATAGCTAGCTGCTCCCTACTGCTTCCAGCCCTTGTGCTAAGCAGGCTAGCTGGTCCCTATACTGCTTCCAGCCCTTGTGCTAAGCTATATAGCTAGCTGCTCCCTACTGCTTCCAGCCCTTGTGCTAAGCTATATAGCTAGCTGCTCCCTACTGCTTCCAGCCCTTGTGCTAAGCTATATATCTAGCTGCTCCCTGACACATGCCTCCTCTATTTGAACGACCACATCAAACAAGAGGTGGACGCAGGCAAATACTGCGGCATGGTCATGCTGGACCTACAAAAGGCCTTCGATACTGTCAATCACTCCATTCTGATTGACAAGCTAAAAGCAATTGATTTTGATAGCTTATCAGTGAGCTGGATGCAATCCTACCTGGAGGGGAGAGAACAGATGGTAGAGGTAAACGGTATACTCTATCCCCCCCCCTCACAGTGAGCTGTGGTGTTCCACAAGGAAGCATACTAGGACCGCTACTCTTCCTAATTTATGCAAATGACATGTCGTCAGCCTGTGACTGCAACTTGTTCCTGTTTGCGGACGACTCAGCCATGCTGGTCTCTGACAAGAACAAGTTGCAGGTTGAAAAAACCCTCAGCTCGGAACTATATAGGCAAAATCTGCATATGGCTCGCTGATAACAAACTATCATTACACATGGGCAAAACAGAGTCCATTCTCTTCGGTTCAAATAACAAACTCAGCAAGACCGACGGCTTCTCAGTTGCAGTGCATGGGTGACAATATTGTCACAAGGAAAGACGAAATTACCTACCTGGGTTCCATCCTAGAGGCAAATCTTTCCTGTGACAAAATGGCATCCAATGTAATAAAAAAAGTCAACCAACGAACTAGATTCTTGTACCGGATCTCCTCTCAAGAAACAAGAATATCCTGAAGACTCTGGCAGGAGCCCTCATTCAATATACTACGACTATGCGTGCACCTCATGGTACCAAAGCACCTCATAGGCGCTTAAATCTAAATTACAAACATCACAAAACAAACTGGTCAGACTACTACTTGACCTTACCCCCAGAACCCACCTCACCCCTGCCCACTTTGACAACCTAGGATGGCTTAGAGTAGACGACAGAGTACAGCAACTTGCAATGGGCCTGGTCTACAAGATACACTATACGACTAAGGTACCCATGTACATGTCAAAATACTTCCCAAAGGTCAGTGAATACCACAACCACTAGAGGAAGCTCAACAAATCATGTTAAACCCAGATTCGGCTCAAACAATGAACTAAACACGTTTCGCAATTATGCCACATCAATGTGGAACGCCCTACCCAAAGCTGTAAAGGAATGTGAATCACTACCCACTTTCAAAAACACCCTCAAAGAACACCTATACGGGATACTGCAATTCGAAACATGGCCCCTACAAATTTACATTTACATTTACATTTAGTCATTTAGCTGACGCTTTTATCCAAAGCGACTTACATGTTCTGTACGACAAGCCATCAGGAAGGGCACAAGCTGAGCAACAATGTTCATCAAAGTGTTGAGTGCTGGTTAGTTTATTAGGACAAGTGCATGACAGTACGGTTAGTTAGGGTTAGATTTTTTTTTTAAATTCAGATAATGGTTGAAGAAGTGCGTCTTTAGTCGACTGCGAAAGATTGGACGTGTTTCGGCTGTCCTAACTGGGGTGGGTATAGTTCATTCCACCATTGTGGGGCAAGGACTGAGAATAGGCGACTTCTCTTTGATGACCCTCCCGGAGCTTGGATAGGAGTAGGTCTGAGGCGGCCAGAAGATGCAGAGCGTAGGGGTCTTGAGGGTGTGTAGTTAGAAACCATTGACCGGAGGTAGGCGGGAGCGGTTCCCTTTGCCGCACGGTATGCTAGGTCGAGGGCCTTGAAGCGGATTCGTGCAGCAATGGGGAGCCAGTGCAGGTCCCTAAGAAGTGGGGTGACATGGGCCGACTTCGGTAGGTTTGAGATCAGGCGGGCCGCTGCGTTCTGAATGAGTTGAAACATTTCCTAACCCAGTTGTCCCCCCAGTTGTTCGCATTATATTCGAAAATCATTTAAGGTGTATTCGTGCACACGTGTCCCGCATGTCTTTGGAAAGACCAGATTACTTATTTGCCATGAAAGAGTTCTCTGCAGTATATGACAGCAGTCATAGAGTGTATATTTTCAGCAATACGTTTGTTTAGGTTAAGGTTAAAACTTAGGAGATTTTATCTTTTTTTAAATGTGATAATATTTCCACAGAGGTTGTTACAGCAGGATCTCACTGCCACCTATAGTATAGCGGCGCCTATGTACATGTATGTACCACGTGGATGGTTTGCAGGTTATTGTTACGAGACCGCCGCCATCTTATGACCGCCGCCATCTTATGAGTGAAAACAAACGAATTTCTACCATCAAATGGCATTTCACTATTTCGAAAGCCTTTCTAGGCGAGATATGCGTCAAATAAGCTTGCCCTGATTGACTTGTCCAAATTGGTTCAGTTATCTGCAATATTGGCTGAGATATATTAAACAGATTTGTTTGCGTTTTTTTGATAATCATGTCCTTAATTTGCATATAAATGATACATGGGACACTCTGACAACTTGTTAACATAAGCCTATAATTTTTTTCAAATCTAGAAACACTGGTTAGAAGTATATTTCCGGGGGGTGCATGATACCCCCCTCTATCCTAAAGATGATTAAAGCCCAACCTCCAGGTTAAACCCTACTGATCAATTATGGGTAGTTTACATCATTGGTATATAATTTCATTATTTATTTTTTTCCATTTGACACCGGAAATCACTCTGAAAGAGTTAAAAAGGTCCACGCACGAATAACATGCACGTGCGAATCAAAAAAGCTTATCAAACGCCGACGTCACTATAGCCAGGTGCATATTAATGAGCCGAATCTAAAAGCTAGCACGGCCGTGACGTCACTTCAGGAAATGCCTTGGCCGTCCGCGTGAATATTAAAGGCAACCAACTTGTGTTCAGCTTTTCGTTCAGCGTTTCTCTGATTGGCCACACGGCCAATCAATCAATCCACTAGCACACGCCCTCGCGCAAAGAGAGACGCGGCAAAAGCGCTGGTCGAACCAGCGGTGTTCTGTTGTGTGACTGTACTCTACAGCGGTGTTCTGTTGTGTGACTGTACTAAACACTTCCACCACATGACCGACATTTGACATACAGTACACCTCCTATCTATGTTGGGATTATGTTTGGTCATGACAAAACAATAAAAATCGCTTCGCAAAATATGAGAGCGCGCCGCTGTCATTGAAGGGCTTCCTACAACAGAGCACCGCCGCTGCTGCTGCTGAAGCTGTATCAAGCCGGCGGCGGTGCACGGACGCCGGGGAAAAACCACCGCGTCGCCCCGCTGGCGCTTCAGGCTCAGCAGCCTCCACGGGCGAAATAACATATAACGTTACAGTTCCACACTGATGTACAGTGAGTGTCTAATATGGCTGTCGCGAAGTCATGCCTCTCCCTCTGAAAGCCCATCCACGCTGGGTATCATAGACTACGTTTCGCGTTCCATTGATTAACGCCATTACCTGCTGTGCTGTAGGAAGCAGAGGTACAGTAAGTTACAGTAGGTGTAGGTTACATGTTTAATCAAAGCCCATACAATTTTTTAGATGAATGATTGTGGATATAATATAGAAAACACATCATTATGATATTTGAAATATTATGAAAAATTGTATGGGCTTTGATTAAACATGTAACCTACACCTACTGTAACTTACTGTACCTCTGCTTCCTACAGCACAGCAGGTAATGGCGTTAATCAATGGAACGCGAAACATAATAACTTTACGCTTTCTAGTTCAGCGCATTTCATAACTGTATGGGCTTTGTTTATACACGAGTGCGAATCTGGTAGTCTATGATACACAGCGTGGATGGGCTTTCAGAGGGAGAGGCATGACTTCGCGACAGCCATATTAGACACTCACTGTACATCAGTGTGGAACTGTAACGTTATATGTTATTTCGCCCGTGGAGGCTGCTGAGCCTGAAGCGCCAGCGGGGCGACGCGGTGGTTTTTCCCCGGCGTCCGTGCACCGCCGCCGGCTTGATACAGCTTCAGCAGCAGCAGCGGCGGTGCTCTGTTGTAGGAAGCCCTTCAATGACAGCGGCGCGCTCTCATATTTTGCGAATGCATAAACTATATCCGCCATAATTTAAGATATAGTTTATGCATTCGCAAATATGAGAGCTCTGTCATTGAAGTGGGTGGTGGCAGCTTACTAACAGTAGCGATTTTTATTGTTTTGTCATGACCAAACATAATCCCAACATAGATAGGAGGTGTACTGTATGTCAAATGTCGGTCATGTGGTGGAAGTGTTTAGTACAGTCACACAACAGAACACCGCTGTAGAGTACAGTCACACAACAGAACACCGCTGGTTCGACCAGCGCTTTTGCCGCGTCTCTCTTTGCGCGAGGGCGTGTGCTAGTGGATTGATTGATTGGCCGTGTGGCCAATCAGAGAAACGCTGAACGAAAAGCTGAACACAAGTTGGTTGCCTTTAATATTCACGCGTCCGGGTCATAGTACTAGTTCAATGGTGGCCCACTAGGTGCATCACAGTTAGCCTATATAGCTCCGCCGTCCCTGCTGCCTACAGTCAGGACCACTACACTGACGTTAGCCTATGGTTCTCTCCTCTTTGTGTGCCCCCGTCCTCGCGGGTGTCCTGCGGAGGAGCTTGTGGACGCGACAACAGCGGCGGCCGTTGTTAGCTCATAGCTATCGTGAACCACTAGCCTTTACGGGCTTGAGCACCCTACAGCATAGACATCTATATTCTATTATAGATATCTATGCCCTACAGGCTGCCACCATTGTCGCCGTTGTCGCGTCCATGGCCCCCCGGCAGGGTACCCGTGGGGACGGGGTGTACAGAGAGGAGAGAACCATTTTGGGTCGGCCGTTCATGCCGGCCAGCGAGCCGGATGTCGGGATATTTTGTTAGCACAATAGCTACCAAGCTAAGCTATGTTAGCTACTAACGTTATAAACACAATATGTGTACAACGACACAATGATTTACATTATTACAAATATGGTAATGTGGTTGTGGCTTTAGAGATGGGTGGTGGCTTTAGAGATGGGTGGCTATAATCACGGAGCAATAGTGTTAGGTGAAACAGATACATTTTCATTCGGCTAGTAGTAGCAAGCATATATCAGTGCCTGCCACTAGCTGTGTGTGACTCTCAGCGCCCCCTGGTGAGCCCCCTGGTGCCCTGCACCTGTTGTGACGATCATTTCGATTACACACGCACGTTATGAACCATTGATTAAAATATGCACGTGCGTGGTGATTGTGTTGGGCAGACAAAATGTTTGATAAAAACGCTAAAACTGGGTCAATTTCAATACTTTTTTTCCCCATTCTTCATGAAAGTCACTGTTGGCCTAGTCCACATTGTTTATTGAACAAAAATACAACAGAAGGTTTTGTAGATACAGTACTGAATTCTGCCATCCGGACACATGCAATTTGAAATATGATTATAGAATATAAAATATCAGGCCTAAAATGGTTATGCGGTTAAAATGCGATTAATTAGATACATTTTTTTAATTGCCTGACGGCACTAGAAATAACCTTTTTTGAAGTTTATTTGTGCTTCACTTACACTTATTTTGTCTCAACAGTTTGGATTGAAGTTCCGCTTCATCAGTTGCAACATTTAGCCTATCTGCAGATTTAGGACAGGTTAGTCCACATGTATACACAAGTTTGCTAAACACCAATACCTTACTTGTTGTCATATCCATACACATGCACACACACAGAATTTCCTGGAATTGTTAGATGGAACATGAGATTTGAGGGAATACTTAACTTCTGAAAAATGCCTGGTCATACATGTAAATGTAAGTCCTGTGGCCTGTCATTCAAATCGCTTAAACGTTATGTTGACCATCAGTTACTTCATAGACATGAAGCAAACAAGCAATTCCCTTGTGGTGTGGCTGACTGCAAACATCAGTTTCTGAAGTATACTGCTTTGAAAACACATATGTACCGTGACCACAGGACCATCTCTGCTTCACAAAGAAATTATATAGGATGTTCATTCAAATGCGAGGCCGCAAGTTGTCAGGAGCAATATACTAATCTCAGGGATGTCATTGCACATCTGAAATTGCATATATTGAAAAAAGAGACAGTAAAATGTCCATTTGCAAATTGTGACAAAACCTATAAAGTAAAATCATCATTCACTAGCCATATCGCACGGTTGCATATGAATCAAACAGAGTTGTTTGTAACCCCTGGCCCTACACAATCGCAGTCTACTCAGGATTCCGCTGAGGTGCAAAGGGATTTAGATGAAAGTCATGTAGCAAGTTCATCTGACGACATGCCAGATGACACTGAAATGAGAGCCCTGTATCAAAAAAATCTATGCCTTTTTTACATGCGTCTGCAGGCTAAATGCCTCATTCCATCATCAACAATACAGATTATTGTTGAAGAAATTGACAGTTTGAATGATACGTGTCATCGGTACACTAAGAAGGAATTCAAAAAGTTAATGGGAGCTAAAACAAACTTGTCTGAGACTGATATTGACAGTGTTTTGAGTATTTTGGGAGAAGCAGATTTGCATTCGCTGTGCAGCTCTCACCTTTCCACTGGGCACAGAAGAAAGATGTTCTTCCAAAAGAACTTTTCATATGTGCACCCACAGGCTATTTATCTTGGCACAGACGAGAATAGAAGGGAGTGCTATGCACAATATATCCCACTTCAGGATACTTTACGATCCATGTTAAAAGACCCAGTTGTGTGGCAACAGTGTGTGAAGCCACAAAATAATGCTGCTTCTACTAATGTGTTCACTGATATTTGCGATGGATCTGTTTTCAAGTCCAACGACTTATTCATGGAGCCAGGTATAAGCTTAAAGCTTATCTTGTACCAGGATGCATTTGAGGTAGTGAACCCTCTTGGATCATCAAAGAAGAAGCACAAAATTGTAGGAGTTTACTTTACACTTGCCAACTTCGAGGCCATCTATCGTTCTAGTGTTGACAACTTGCAGCTTTTGCTTCTGTGTCCTGAGAGGTACTTTAAGTACTTTGCACATGAAAAGTTGTTTGCACGGATGCTGTCAGATATTAGAGAACTTGAGAGGCATGGACTGGTCACTTCATCTGGCCAGGTGGTGCGGGCAACAGTCGTATGTATTCTGGGGGACAATTTAGGCTCTCACTCGATCGGTGGCTTTACTGAGAATTTCAGTACTGCAAGTCACTGCTGCAGGTATTGCTTAGTCCCTACAAATAAAATGGACAACCCGACAGACCGGTTTCCGGTAAGAACAGTTGAGACCTACAAGGAAGCACTGCGACAACTACAGGACTCTGAGGCAACACATGTAAAGGGACTCAAGTTTGACTCTGTTTTCAACTCTCTTAAGTATTTCCATGTATGCCAGCCAGGGCTCCCACCATGCATAGGCCATGACTTGTTTGAAGGCGTAGTAGCCTATGACCTTACCCTTTACTTGAGGTATTTTGTAAAGGTGAAGAAATGGTTCACATACACACAGCTGAACCGACGAATCGCACAGTTCAAATATGTGGGTTCTGATGCTGGTTCTGCTCCTTGTGAAGTAAGTATAAGTGGTATGAAGATTGGTGGTCAGGCGGCTGAGAATTGGTGTCTTTTGAGACTTCTACCAGTGATTATTGGGGATAAGATGTCGGATACTAAGGATCCAGTGTGGCAGTTACTGATCTTGCTGAAAGAGCTTTGTGAGTTGGTCTGTGCCCCCAAGATATCTGTACCTCAAATCTGTTTCCTCAATGTTCAGATTCAAGATTATCTTGAAACAAGGAAACAACTATTTCCCACAGAGAAACTCAAACCAAAACATCACTACCTCGTCCACTATCCCTCTTTGATCGTGAAACTTGGTCCGCTCATACGGTTGTGGACAATGAGGTTTGAGAGCAAACACTCATACTTCAAAAGATGCATAAGGAGGACACAGAACTTCAAAAATGTGTGTAAGACACTTGCAAACAATCATCAGCTGCTTCAGTCATATCTGAACTCCAGCTCTTTCTTTCCTGCAACTTTGCAAGTAAAAAACATGTTTCCTTACCACACTGACTTGTACAGTGACCAAGTGCGTGATGCGGTTAAAGCAAGCTCGCTCCCACATCCTGAGTTGGTGTCCACAGAAGTGCAGTGGAAGGGTACCCTGTATAGGAAAGGCTATTTTCTATGCATTAAGAATGAAGAGTCAGTGGAATTTGGACAAATTGAGCTCATTCTGATGAAGGAAAACAAGTGTGTGTACTTCCTGGTGATACCACACTCGTCATCCTATCTGGCAGAGTATGGCCTCTATAACCTTGGAGAAGCAGCTAGACAAATGGTTTGCATCAATGCTGAACAGTGTTTGGACTTTTATCCACTAGCTGCATATAGTCTATGTGGAATGAGAGTCCTGTCCCTTAAACACAGTGTTCTGGATCAGTAGCTTACTGAATTCGCTACTGACGATATATGGGGTGGCTGATTAGTTGGGGAGGGGATGGGAATCTCAGTTATATTTGATCTTGATTCTTGGGAGTAATGATTCGATTCATAATTGATTGGGTACATACATTCTAAATTCTAAATTGCTGCACGAGGCATATATAACATGTAGTATAGGCATCCAAATCATTCTCATACACACACACACACACACACACACACACACACACACACACACACACTGAGGACAGACTCAGGCAAAGTGGCAGGATAGGTGTCAGCAGTTGGGCGTTCAGTGTCTTCACACACTTCCACACACTGCAAGGAGGAGCTGGCATCAAACAGCTGTGCCCCTCAGCCAATGGCACCCCAGGTGAGCCAATAAAAACAGCCGTATTTATTTAGCATTGAACTACCATCCTAAACAGCTTTCATTACTGTTTTTTTTTTTCTACTTTTTCTGCCCTTTCTGTGATTTTTCTCCCCATCCCAATTTACCTCTTGTGCCAATTCTCCCTCCCCTGTCCTGATTGTTGCTCGCATATGCCCCCCACTGGTCGGTTGTAGGGAGGATCGAAGCCTTGCATCACATGTCCCCTCTGATACATGTGGAGGCAGCCTGTCGCATCTTTTCACCTGCTAGCTTTTAGCTAAATCTGGGCTCAAGCTGTGTTTATCTTTCTTTGTAGTCATGGGTGACCTGGCCAGTTACATAAATGCCGTGCTTCCAGGCTCTGGACTACAACCTTTACTACTGGATTTACTTGACGGCCTCGGAGTGACTAGTGTGGACGATCTACAGTTTTTGCAACCGCATGAACTTGAAGGTGTACTGAAGCCGGTGGAATCCAGAAAGTTACTTGCTCATGCCAAGCGTAAGTGAAACATTGACTGTCACTCTATTTGAGCATGTCTTCATTTTTATATAGTAGAGTGTATGTCAAACTGATTTTTGTTTAACAAAATGGGATTAATAAAGTATCTATCTTTAGGTTACAACCGCAGAGAATCGGAAGAAGATTCCAGTAGCCCGTCTACAGCCTTTCCTGCCAGTTCAGGCATTTTTTCTTCTAGCGGCAGTAAGTAAAACCATTGTGCACACTTTCCTTTCAAATGACAATACTTGAGAGGTCTGTTACGACCAGAAAGGAGATTGCACTGTGCTCATTACATAATTAGCTGCTGCCTTAATGAGGTACACATGGAATGAGTTCAAGTATTAGGGTTCTAATGGGTTCTCCTATTAAGGGGGGGGGGGGGGGTAGGCTCCCAGATATACACAGTACATTTCACAGAGTAAATTTTACTCAAACTGAGTAAATTGTACTCAAACTGAGTACATTTTACTCAAACTGGTTTGGGTAAAATCTTACTCAGTTTGAGTCAAATGTACTCAGTTTGAGTAGAATTTACTCTGTGAAATGTACTGTGTACTTTTTTTTTTGTTATAACCTCTGCATTTGTCATGTCTCGATGGTAATCAATAAATTATGATGTCAAATCAAAATCCATAATGGATAAGGGGTCAGGGGAAGATTTACCTCCACCCAATCAAAACTCAAACCAGCAGGTTTAATTGGACGGCCTAGTTGTGCGTCAGAAGCCGAACCAGAATGCACCTATCATCATAATCTATTGATTACCATCGAGACATTATGACAAATGCAGAGATTATAATAAAAAGTACATAGAAATCTGGGAGCCTACCCCCCTTAAATACACTGATTTAAGCTTCAAATGTGAGTTCCATATTGTGGGCTCAATTTGTTGCCGTCTTCACTGTTAACATCCAACCATGGTCGCACTGAGTAGTGTACTTGCAGAGGTGGTGGTCCAAACAATATGATAATACTCCTCTGTGCCTGTTTTGAAAATAACGTTATCATTCACTACCATTTTGGACCCCTCTACAGACTTTCCCAACAACACTCCAGACAGAAATGCGGATGCGCTGTTTGACTCCTGCTCGCCTACAAGCTCCTTGTCACCTCCGTTCACGCCAAGACTATGCCCCATCACAAATAAACGTGCGTACATTTACCATGTATACTGTTGGGGATGTTGAATTCAATTGGTAAATGGTCGGCCCAAAACTGTTCTTACTGACTATGTAAATGTGTTTAAAAAAAAATAAACACCTGTCATACAGAATGGCACTATTCTAAAATGGTTCAATGTATGTTAAAAAACAACACATGAATTGAAAGCAGACATTCTGAACTTTTACCTCATAGTTCATTGTTTCATTTAAAATATAAATGATATTGTCTCAGAGGCAAAACAACCAATCTCTCATATCTGTGCTAATTATGGCTTACTGTATTCCAGGTCTGCCAATGTCCTCATTGTCCTCCACCAATGAGTGCTCCATCAGCCGTGAGAAGGGAACAGCAGCACTGGACAATAACTGGCACTTCAGTTTCAAGATACAGTGGAACATCATGCCGTCGAATATACAAAAAATATTGGAGAATGAAGAGCGGCCAACGGCGAGGGATAGAAGAGAAATAGTCAGGTTGATTTCCGCAGAAATCCTGGTTGTCTGCAAACATCCTCAAAAGAAACATTTGAATGAAATTGCCCGCAAGATGGTACAAGAGTATCCTAAGTCATTCAAGGATGTGATTGAGGATCAAGTCATAGGTAGTGGCTACGATGCTCTAGCAAAACAACTACAATGCAGAGTGGACAACCACAAAAGGATAGGTCCACCAACGATGACTCCCAGCAGTGTTGACAAGGGAAAGACACGAAGGAAAATGTCTTATGGATGTGTGAACCCAGAACCTCAACTGCGTGCTGCAAATGACGAATCACAGAGGAAGATGAAAGAGGACCTACATAAAATGTTTGAGGAAAATGAGAAAGATGAGAAGAAAATAGAAGCATTGATGACTAACACGTTTGCCTCCCAGAGAAGAGATGTCCTAGATGAGAAAGACACACGGACTTTGAAAAAAGAATGGCCCTATCTTTTCAACACAACTGGCTTGAAGGCTCATTTCAATGAACTGACTGGGGTCCAGATAAATGAAGAATTCCAAGAGGCCATGAATGTAAAATACAAAAGAGTCCTGGGATTTTTCAAGTGTCTGCGCCCAGAAAGAGATAGTGTTGCAGGAAAACTCCAACCTCAAATCCAGGCTGCGGGTTGTGATGACTCCGTTGGGACTGTGTTACTGCTTTTAGCTCACTTCAAAGAAGACCAAAACAAGATGCTCATAAATGTTGACGATACCGATCTTGCAGCAGATGTGAACTCTCAGGATCTTCCCACAACCCCATGCATATTGCTGTGTGGTAAGTTAAGTAAAGGATAATGTATAGCTATACTCTGTCATTGTCGCAAAATAATTGACAGACACTGCGTTCTGGAACACCGAGGCACAGCCGAGGTGTTCTAAACCCAGTGAAGGTCAATTATTTTGCGACATTGACAGAGTATAGCTATACATTATCCCGCTTATTACATGGCTAACTTACTAACAATATACCTAATTCATTTTACACCATCGACAAGATGAGATCAAATGCAGACTCAGTTGTTCTGTGGCTCCTCTGTCATCGCCGGCACCCGGCAGGTGTGTGGACTTGATTGCACTGATGTAGTGCAGTTGTGCATAATGGTAATGCTTAGCTTTCGTGACTGCGATCAAAATGCTTGATTGTGATTGGTCAATAGTGCTCTGTTGCCCCTGACAGCGGTCATTATTGCGCGTTGCCCATGACAGCGGTGAATTATCGAAAAATAAATGTTTTTTTTTATCTACTTTTTCTCCCCATTTTTCTATTTTTCTCCCGTCCCCAATTTCGTATTGTCCAATTACCCTACCCTTCCCCCTACCCTCCCCTGTCTCGAACGCTGTTAGGCCATGCCTCCCACAAGCCGGCTGCAATGTGGACGAAGCCTTGCATCACGTGTCCCCTCCGGTACTCAAGGAGGCAGCCGTCGCATCTTTTCACCTGCACAGCGTGATCTCTCAGCGGCGAGGGTCTGCGTGGGAGAGACACGCCGCCCTCGTTGCTTCCTGATTCTACTGCGCAGGCGCACCAACCGACCTGTAGGAGTCGCTGTCCACAACGTCCAATCCCCACCCACCAGCTTCCCACCCCCTAATACTGCCAATTGTATTAGTATGAACAACCAGCCAAGCTGGTAGCAACGCCGAGAGCTGGGCTCGAACCCAGCATCTCCTGCATTGGTGGCGAACGCCTTGCCCACTGCGCCACCTAGCCGCCCGCATTTTGGCTAATGTTAAAACTTGTCAGCTCAGTGTTGTCTATTTTTCTGTGTGTGTGTGTGTGTGTGTGTGTGCGCGTGTGTCTGTCATACCTTCACAGGACAAAGCCCACTGACTGCATCTGTCTTCATGGTAGCAGTGGACCAGGTGGTGGTCAATGATGGAGTCTCAACGTTCACTGAAGCAGTCAATGCCATGTTCATGATCTATTATGCCCTCAACATCGACTATCCTGTAGAGCTGGGTGCAACAATGGAGTTTCTTCAAAGGTAATTGTATATTTTTTTCATCTTTTTATTCATTTACCAGCATAATGAACTTTTTTTTTTTTTTTTTTTTTTTATCTTTTTCCCCCTCCATTTTCCTCCGATTTTCTCCCATCCCAATGTTAGTCGTATGCCAATTCCCAGTCCCTTCCTGGTCGCTGCGCACTTACCCCCCACAGTCAGATCATCTGGGAGAGTGGAGGCTACCACGTGCTTCCTCCGACACACGTCCAGCCAATCACCGCTTCTTTTCACCTGGCAGCGCGGATTCTCATCGAGAGGGCGTAGCGTGTGGGAGGATCACACTATCCCCCTCAAGTCCTATCCGCGCTTAGCAGGCGCCCCGACCGAACTGTAGGAGTCGCTGTTTACAACGACCCGGACCCACCCCGCCAGCTTCTCCCACCCTCTAATACAGCCAATTGTATTAGTGCAGACGGCCAGCCAAGCTGGTGACAACCCCGGAGCTGTGAGCTGGATTCGAGCTGGATTCGAACAGGCGAATCCAGCTCACAGCTCCGGGGTTGGTGACGAACGCAATCTCCGCTCGGCCACCTAACCGCAGCATAATGAACTTTTAATCATAAAGTCCTTGTAGCAGTTTGAGAGTGAATCAATGCAGTGCAGAAGGCAGGGCATGAGTGACAGAGCCCATTCTTTCAAACATTCATTGAGAGCAGCACACACATAGGCTATAGCAGTATCACGGTATGCAGCCAAGGCCCACCAATGTGAGAATGAACGGAATTGTGTAAATGTACACCATTTGATAACGATGTCAATCCTTTTATGTACCACTCCTCTACAGATGCATGTTCAAGATAAATCCGGACAAGGGCTCAAAAGTCCACAAACAAGGCAATAAGAAGTGTCTCGCAGTCAATCCCAAGGTCCTGTCACTCATATCGAAGATATCAGAGCATGACTGGCTGGAATGACTGGTGAGTTTGCTGTTAATTCATTTGATTACTTGTGATTTATTTCATGTCCCTTTTTTCAAAACTATTTGGCAGGTGATCGGATCAACCTCTATTCAGGTAAATCTAATTCTTTCCACCACAAGGTCGGGAGTAAAGCGAATACAGTTTCCACAGGAAAGAAAACCTTCAGTGCTGTTCTTTGCTCTTCCAATTAAGAAACTCATTTCATTTCAGATATAACTAATGTTAATAGCAGCATCTACGCTAACCTCCGCCATTGGTGTTTTGAAATGAACAGTTGCTTCTCACTGTTGTCACACCTAAACCACCTCTTCTCGTAGATTACAAACTTCTCTCTATGGAGATTTGCCAGAATGATGTGGGCAGTGAAACGTGAGCTCACAAGATCAGAATGGTCTCATGTCCAAATTCTGAAGATTTGGACATCAATCTGATGCAATTTCTTCTTTATTTCTCCATGAGGTTGATTGAAATAGTATTTCTGTTTGTGTGTATTACAGAGAATCCAGAGCCATCAGGACTAAAATGAAGCGAAACAAGATACAGCAGCACTGGAAGAAAGAGGATGAATAACATTGTTTTCAGTTCAGTTAATTTTTATATTGGACACATGACAATGGTCATAAATCGCAAGTTTTACCAGCTGCTGTTGCAGCATTGTCCGAAAAGGGCTAGGGAGAAGCACTATATAGCTTGCCGGGCCTACGCCTGAAGACTCCCATTTTTTATACACATATATACCTGCACATATTCATACATGATACATATTCATACATGATGTTTATAGCATTGTTCTGTATATACTGTATACATACACATATACACACACGCATATATATTTATCCCATAAATACTGTATCATATTATAAATAATAAGCTGTACACCAACTGGGGTGCTCTTTGCCATGGATATGTATGTGTGTGTATGTATATATATATATATATATCCATACACACATGGCAAAGAGCACCCCATAGTTGGTATACACAGCTTATTTACAATATGATTAATAAATTAGTGTTGGCATGTATATAAAGTGATATACAGTACATATACACATTATAGTATATTATGGTTGAGCACTTTGGTTCCGCACGGACGTTTACACTGTTATAGAATACAGCACTGACCATCACCAACCGTAACTTAGGGGTTAGAGTTAGAGGTGGTCTAGGTCTGGTTAGGGGTTAGAGTCAGAGGTGGTCTAGGTCTGGTTAATAGAGGCCATAACCAGACCTAGACCACCTCTAACTCTAACCCCTAACCAGACCTAGACCACCTCTAACTCTAACCACTAACCAGACCTCTTCCATGTGGCACTTTAACAGTACACTGACCTCAGAATGTATATTTTTATGCAAGCAGATTGCAATCAGTGTGTACTACTAGTACTACTGTGTTTAGTTTACAGTATCATGTTGTTATAGAATAAACCGCTGCCAGCAGCAGCCCAGCACTGACCAATGACCATCACCAAACTTAACTTGGGGGTTAGAGTAAGAGCCTAGGTGGTCTAGGTCTGGTTAGGGGTTAGAGTCAGAGAGGTGGTCTTGGTCTGGTTAGGGGTTAGAGTCAGAGGTGGTCTAGGTCTGGTTAATAGAGGCCATAACCAGACCTCTAGACCATCTCTAACTCTAACCCCTAACCAAACCTAGACCACCTCTAAATCTAACCCCTAACCAGACCTTCCATCACCATGTGGCACTTTACACAACAACCTCAAAATGTGATTTATCATTTTATGTTTATGCAAGCAGATTGCAATCAGATTGCTACTGTGTGTACTATACACTATTGTACTGTACTATTATCTACTCAAGTTCAACTACTGTGTTTGTTTGTTTACAAAACACAGTATCCTGTTAGTGTTGTTGACACTGTTACACTGGCTGCTGTTACTGTTATTTAATATTTTCAAATAAATCGCTGCCAGGTGAGCAAGGCCAGACATAGGCCCCGTCCACACGAACGCTGGGTTTAATGTAACCGTGATTGTATGTGCGCAGTTGCACTGTTCGGCCACACACAACCGGGGATTTGCTACACTGCAACCGCGGTCTTTGAAACCGGTGGCCAGGGTGGAGTTGTGCGGTTTTGCAGTTGCGTGTGGGCATAGCAACCGGGGTTATTCCCAGTGTTTACAGCAGAGCTGTCGCAATTATTCCCCATGTTCACGGCAGACCGCGGGGTAGAGAGATTAGAGCAGAGCCAACTACACCAGTGTTTACAGCAGAGCTGTCCCAAGTAGCGTTATATGAAAATGATTGTAACAAACTTTTGTTAAAAACGTATCGTCTGTGTTGAAGAGTGTTGTGATCGACTGATGTCTGTTGACGCTCAGAGTAAACATGTAGCTGCAGCTAAACTAAACTCATGTGTTGTCAAGTTATTGTTATAAGGAACCCAGTCCAGACTGCATCCCCTTAACAATTGTTTGTATTGAGCCGTATTGTATTGTACCCATTCTGCAATGTGTTAAATAACGTTTGCATCCATTCATTATACTAGCGTTAACGTTACATTATTACGTTAGCATTTAAGCTATATACTATACATAGAGAATGCCATTGACATTAGCATGTAGCTAACAACACCGGAGATCTTTTTTGTGAGACTAAACTATCCGCTCTTGGTGGTAAATTGTGTTGCTGATGGTTTTGTTTCATCAACAAAATGAGAGGCAGAACACAGTGAATGTATCCGTTTGTTTATTGCAGTTTCTTTCTTTGCTGAAAATATATGTTCCGTTGGCAAAATGATCAATAGGGTCCAGCTGTGCTTCTAAACAGGAAGTTTACTTCTTCTTCTTCAGTAAATTAATGGCAGATCGCGACCCAACAGGAAGTTTAGTGAGCGTTCAGTCTTTTCTGATTGGTTGAAATGGCCTTCATGTCTGAACAACATCGCCGCCTACTGCTTTGGCATTGTATTACATTGTACTAAATGTATCGGTTGCTGGGTTCCAGCTCTGCCCGTGAGTACGCAGTTATACACGGTTGTCCACCTGTGTTCACCGTGTGGACGGAGTTTTATTTTTTCAAACTTCTGTCATATTAAATCCAAACTCTCGTGTGGACAGGGCCATAATGTGACTGTCTTATTAAGTTATTTCTCCATTCACAGATCGACAGTGAGTGCTGCACCCTTCCTGTTTATTACTTGTGCCGCCGACTCAGATTCCCCTATAGGTTAAAAAATAAATACGCAATTTAAATCAGAATATGTTCCATGTTGACTATTTCTGACTTCTGCCAAGTTTTTTTCCATTGACTAAAAATAGACAAAAATGTCATCCGTTTACTAAAATGCTCAGACATTTTAGTTGACTAAAACTGACTAAACGAAAAAAATAAATGAAAATGACTAAATATGATAAACGAAAAAGGAGCACTTGACACATTACTAAGACTAAAACTAAAATGAAAATAGCTGCCAAAATGAACACTGGTTTACAGTGACATTCCATATAAATGTTGTGATTTCCATATAAAATGTTGTGCTAATAAATACCGCTCTCCTTCGAGACACCACCGCCGACTCATCTCTCAGCACTATACAATAGTATGCTAGATATAGTCGTTTCCTTTTCACCATTGGCAGATTATCATCCACATTGGAGAATAGAGCTTTTAAATGCTTATTTCTACTTTTGACACATTAACTGTACTGACTTTTACAAGGTATATCAACTGTATATATCAACTGTATGTACTCCAAATATACTGAGAAGAGTGCTTGCTTGTGGGTTGTTGAACTGGAGTGCAGCTGAGACCATGCAAAATGAATACTTAACCCATTTAGACATAAAACGCCTGCTAAAAACTCCTATTAAAACCTATGCAATTAGGGTTTTTTGGAAAGATTTTCAGAATTGTCAGTTAATAAAACCTTTTATATCAGCCTCTGGAGCAGATTGAAACATGAAATGAAAACCGATAGATTAGAACTTGGGCTTTTATTTGAACATCATTCATTTTCCCTAATGTGCATTGACATTTAAAAAAGAAAAATGTCTTGTCCAGATACTTTTAAAGGGATTTCAAATAATAGGTAATTTGAATTTGTATACAGCAGTTGGGCTGTAAAAATACAGAGAATATATAGCAAATATCTGTAAAAAAAAATTCACTGCTGAACTTTGTGTTCTGTCACTTAATTGAAGGAGTTTGATTGTAATCATTTTGGAAAAACCTGTAGAATAACAGTGTTTCACTGCTGAACGAAGTTATGTCACTTAATTGAAGGAGTTTGATTGTAATAATTATGGGGAAACCTGTAAAGTAACAGTGTTTCACTGCTGAACTTAAGTTATGTCACTTAATTGAAGGTGTTTCATCGTAAATGTAGGAAAAACCTGTGAAATAACAGTGTTTCACTGCTGAACTTTAAGTTCTGTCACTTAATTGAAGGAGTTTGATTGTAATCATTTTGGAAAAACCTGTAGAATAACAGTGTTTCACTGCTGAACGAAGTTCTGTCACTTAATTGAATGAGTTTGATTGTAATAATTATGGGGAAACCTGTAAAATAACAGTGTTTCACTGCTGAACTTAAGTTATGTCACTTAATTGAAGGTGTTTGATCGTAATAATTTAGGAAAATACTGTCAAATGACAGTATTTCACTGCTGAACTTTTAGTTATGTCACTTAATTGAAGGTGTTTCATCATAAATGTAGGAAAAACCTGCCAAATAACAGCGTTTCACTGCTGAACGAAGTTCTGTCACTTAATTGAAGGAGTTTGATTGTAATAATTATGGGGAAACCTGTAAAATAACAGTGTTTCACTGCTGAACTTAAGTTATGTCACTTAATTGAAGGTGTTTCATCGTAAATGTAGGAAAAACCTGTGAAATAACAGTGTTTCACTGCTGAACTTTAAGTTCTGTCACTTAATTGAAGGAGTTTGATTGTAATCATTTTGGAAAAACCTGTAGAATAACAGTGTTTCACTGCTGAACGAAGTTCTGTCACTTAATTGAATGAGTTTGATTGTAATAATTATGGGGAAACCTGTAAAATAACAGTGTTTCACTGCTGAACTTAAGTTATGTCACTTAATTGAAGGTGTTTGATCGTAATAATTTAGGAAAATACTGTCAAATGACAGTATTTCACTGCTGAACTTTTAGTTATGTCACTTAATTGAAGGTGTTTCATCATAAATGTAGGAAAAACCTGCCAAATAACAGCGTTTCACTGCTGAACGAAGTTCTGTCACTTAATTGAAGGAGTTTGATTGTAATCATTTTGGAAAAACCTGTAGAATAACAGTGTTTCACTGCTGAACTTAAGTTATGTCACTTAATTGAAGGTGTTTCATCGTAAATGTAGGAAAAACCTGTGAAATAACAGTGTTTCACTGCTGAACTTTAAGTTCTGTCACTTAATTGAAGGAGTTTGATCGTAATAATTTAGGAAAATACTGTCAAATGACAGTATTTCACTGCTGAACTTTTAGTTATGTCACTTAATTGAAGGTGTTTCATCATAAATGTAGGAAAAACCTGCCAAATAACAGCGTTTCACTGCTGAACGAAGTTCTGTCACTTAATTGAAGGAGTTTGATTGTAATAATTATGGGGAAACCTGTAAAATAACAGTGTTTCACTGCTGAACTTAAGTTATGTCACTTAATTGAAGGTGTTTCATCGTAAATGTAGGAAAAACCTGTGAAATAACAGTGTTTCACTGCTGAACTTTAAGTTCTGTCACTTAATTGAAGGAGTTTGATCGTAATAATTTAGGAAAATACTGTCAAATGACAGTATTTCACTGCTGAACTTTTAGTTATGTCACTTAATTGAAGGTGTTTCATCATAAATGTAGGAAAAACCTGCCAAATAACAGCGTTTCACTGCTGAACGAAGTTCTGTCACTTAATTGAAGGAGTTTGATTGTAATAATTATGGGGAAACCTGTAAAATAACAGTGTTTCACTGCTGAACTTAAGTTATGTCACTTAATTGAAGGTGTTTCATCATAAATGTAGGAAAAACCTGTGAAATAACAGTGTTTCACTGCTGAACTTTAAGTTCTGTCACTTTATTGAAGGAGTTTGATCGTATTTTTTTTAAATACTGAAAGTTGCCTTATTTTCACATTCAGTAAAATGATGAGTATCTTATGTGTTTTTACATACAATTCAATGTAATTTAACATTCAACACAATTAAGCAAATACATGTATTTAAAAAGAATTACCTGTAGAATAACTGAAGGTTTTTACTGTTTTTTAATTATATTATTCTCTTTTTTAACATTATTTAACATTACATTTAAAGTTTAACAGCAAAAAAACAGAAAGTTGCCTTATTTTCACATACAGTAAAATGATGTATATTCTAGGTGTTTTACATGTAATTTAACATTCAAGACAATTAAGCAATGGAATAATCCTGTAAAAAAAAGATAATTTCTTATTAAATCAATCTACAGATTACAACCTTTATTTAATGGTTAATATTTGTATTAAAGGTTATTTACTGTATTTTTATGGAATTTCCTGTATTTTTATGGGATTTACACTTAAAGTAGAAAAACAAAAGTAATCTGTAAAATAATACATTGAAAGTCCCGTAAAAATACATTTTTTTTAAGAGTGTACAGCATAAAAGATAGCCACTTTATAATACTATTCTGAGTAGATAATTCATCTGTATCGCAACAGAGTCACGGATCTGGTTGGGGCAGGTAGCATTATGTCGGGAAAATCTTTATGAAATAAACAAATGTGAATTAAATAATTTAAAATTAAGTTTAGCATATTAAATCGTTTTTTTAAGCTGTCTGAGTAGATAATTAATCTGTATCGCAACAGAGTCACGGATCTGGTCGGGGCAGGTAGCGTTATGTCGGGAAAATCTTTATGAAATAAACAAATGTGAATTAAAGAATTTAAAACGAAGTTTAGCATATTAAATCGTTTTATAAGCTTATAGCTTTTTTCGTGCTGATTTGAGAAGGGTCCAGCTGCAGAGCCGGAGAGCAACGCTCTCAGGGCCAAGATAGCACTTATACTATTTTGAGAGAGACAGCAGAGAGACAGACAGCAGAGAGACAGACAGACAGACCTTATAAAAAATTGTATTTGTTTGATAGACACTGTTCCACAGTGTGTGTGTGTGTGTGTGTGTGTGTGTGTGTGTGTGTGTGTGTGTGTGTGCGTGTGTGTGACTACTAGTCTCCTAGTAGAGACTCCCCCCCCCCCCCCCCCCTGGACCACCTCCTAGTAGAGACTTCTCTATAGGAAGTCTCTACTAGGAGGTGGTCCAGAGGGGGGTGGGTCTCTACTAGGAGGTGGTCCAGAGGGGGGGGGGGGGTCTCTACTAGGAGGTGGTCCGGGGGGGGGGGGGGGGGGAGTCTCTACTAGGAGACTAGTAGTCACACACACACACACTGTGGAACAGTGTCTGTCTCTCTGCTGTCTGTCTCTCCGGCTCTGCAGCTGGACCCTTATCAAATAAGCACGGAAAAGCTTTTAAGCTTATAGCTCCAATTTGGGTCCCAAATTGCGGTACAAATGAAGGAGGTGTCTCGGGTAGTGGACTCTAGTTAATATTGTTCTCTCTGCAATTAGACTGCCCCTCATTCATTCATCCCTATCTGATGCTATCTCTGAAAACAGTTCCTGCGAGCGCAGTCAGTGCATCCGATAACGCTATATATAAACCATATGCTGCATTCATTCGGAGAGAAAGACATATTCCACATGCTATTTAGGGTTTGACAATAATTACACTACTATCGCTATTTCACAATGAACTATAATAAATTACGGGGGTCATACAGAACACGTCAGTCAAGCTTATTTCCACGTTGAAACGAATGCATGCAACTGATGAGAGCTATGCCGTCCGTCTGCAGTCCCCATATTCTACCGATGGGCGCCAGGTACGCATGGTCCGACCTGTGCTTAAATATACGCACAAAGTCAAGCACAAGTTCAAATTGATAAATCCCACACTTTGCTTAGAAATGATCGTACGCACGGGTTACGCACATATCTGTGCGTACACCACGTTGATAAATGAGGGCCCTGGTGTTCCTTCTTTGAAGTCGGGCCCTCAAGATTGGCTGTGAGCTAATCTCCAAATAACCTATTGTTGGGTTCTGGCTATAGTAAACAACACTATCTTTTCAGATGCTATTTTTAGCCTTTAGTAGAAGCCTGGGAGAACAGATGAACTACTCAAATGCTAAATTACCTTGTCACAAGGCCTAAATATGGTCCAGAGTATTTACGGTTGCAGAGAGCGAGGGAAGTGGGGGAGTAATTAAATCACCTTTTTTAGAACTATGTGCAAATTAAGGGTGGTTTCATTCTGAGGCTCCTTACCTCTCCCCCTCCGGGGGAGGTGAGACACAGTTTGAACCCAGAGCCTCTGATCTTAACCACCAAAGTGATTTCTAGAAGAAACTCTGTATTTAAACAATTTTTAAGTAGTACTGAAATAACTGTCTTTCTGCTATTACGAAACTTACAGTTTTCAAGACCAGTAGCTGAAGATTTCTTAGGAGAAGACATGTTTTTCAATGCAGAAATATACCACAATTGTACACCTGAAATTGCTACTACTCCATTTGCCAATCGCTATTCTGGCTTAAATTGCCTCAAAACACTGACCACGCGTCCTTATGTCCGTCTATGTTAGTTTTATTAATGAGGAATATCCGTTTGCTGGACAGGACTGTCGATGTGTTCCCGTATCTGCCAGATTTGTATCCATTTTGACTGGAAAGAAAAGTTCAGAGGGTGGACTTTTGTAAATTACTTGATATACGTCACAGTCCTTAAGCAAAGCTGTCGTTTCTGCAAACACAATTGTTAAGTTAGCTGGGTTCTAATGAAAACAAACCAAGGGACAGTGATACCTTCCCAGATAGCAAAAAATGAGTGAATCAACGTTGAAATAGGGTTCAGCAGAAATATTGAATCTATGTTGAAGCCTGACATATAAATTATATAGATCGTTGTCTATGACCCTAACGTTGAATCAACGTTAGGTGTCAACCATAGCTGATACTATATCAATGTTGATTCAACCATCATCTAAATGGTAATCTACATGCACATTTTAGTTGATTTTATATTGAATCAATGTTAGACATCAATGTTTATTCAACCATAATCTAAATGGTAATCTACATGCACATTTTAGTTGATTTTATATTGAATCAATGTTAGACATCAATGTTTATTCAACCATAATCTAAATGGTACTCTACTTGTACATTTGTAACTTGTACATCTACTTGTAACTTGTAAAGTTAAGGAATCAATACTGATTAATGTACATTTTACATTAAAATATTGCTGCTGATATGTATACATCATAACATTACATGTTTTTTCCTGCTGTTAAACACACTATTGTTAAATAAATAATAATAAAATTCTTATATGACCATATTTCCAAAAATGTGTGAACAAAAATGACAACATGGCTTTTAAAATGAAAATAATTTTTTTTCTAGGGTATCAGAACTTCCAGTGACTAAAACTTTACAAAAAACAAATAACAGACCTTATAACAGGCTTTCATTAACAATATAGCCACTGCCAGAATAGTGACACACATATTGTGTGTGGTGAGCACACGCATTCATGCACAACAAAGACAAGATTGCAATCATTTTAACTATAAATTTATGAGCTCAAAGTATGAGCTCACTACTGACTGAAATGTCCAACAAAAAGCATCAATTGTCAAATAATATTGATCACATTAACTAGACTAGATGTTTGAGGAAATTAGAAAGGGAACAACAACTTAACCCTTGTGTCTGATCAGATTCGTATTTGTTTGATAACTTTGCAGTGATGAGCCAACATAATATGTGGCATAATCTTTTAATTATCTTGTATTTTTTTTTTTACTCTTCATAAATTGTTTATTCCACTTCAGCCCGATCATAACCACCACATATTCTTTTTTTTGTCATATTTAACAACTCTTTTCAGAAAAGTGGGAGTATTTCATTACAAAAATAATATAAAAAATGGTTATGATCAGGGCTGAAGTTGAATAAAATATTTATGGAAAAGAAAGTGGGAAATTATTTCAACATAATCTTTTTATGGAGTTTTTCAATTTAGTCCCCTAATAAGAGTATAATACTTTAGTTTTCAGACACAAGGGATAAATATAAACAATGGCATAGGATTTGAATTTAAACACAGTGGAGCTTAGATGATCTACAGTTGTCCACGACTTATCCTCCAAGGCATCTGCTATATAATAATCTTCAGATTTACTTAAGTGTTATTAGTAGGTTACAGCAGTAAGCATTAGTTTGCTCAGTCAATTATGGCCAATTCGTTTTATATTGTTTAATACAGTTAAATAAATAGATAAATGAAAAGCAATTTTTTTTGGATTACCCCTCCCCCCCCCCCCCCCCCCCCCCCCCACTGTACCGAAAATAATACCGAACCGTGTCTTCAAAACCGAGGTACGTACCGAACCGTGGATTTTGTGTACCGTTACACCCCTAATGTTTCTATAACTCTCTCCCATATAACTCTCTCCCATACCCTTAACACCAACCGCTGAAGTGCCCTTGAGCAAGGCACTAAACCCCCAACTGCTCCAGTGGAGTTGCTCAGTGGCCAACAGTGTCAGACTGTGGTTGTACTGGGGCCTAACAAAATTAATAGTTGGTTTCAGGTTGGTTGTCAGTTTGGCCATGGGTAGGTAGGGAATTTATTTTATTTTATTTTTTTATTTTATTCTTTCCCACGGCGACTATGGATAGGGAATTTCTTTATTTAATTAAAATGTTCACAACAACATGGATGCATGTACTCTGCCAGCATGTTTAATATCCATAATACTAAATGTTTGACTAAGATTTCTATGAAACTTTATTAAAAAAAAAAAAAAAAAAACGTTTTTTTTTTTTTTTTTATAATTTTTTCTAAAAACTCATAAAATATATTGGGTCGCACCTAAATCGGCAGGGTCGGTCGGCAACCTGAAACCAACTATTAATTTTGTTAGGCCTGGGCAGCTCCCAGGTGTGAATGGAACTCTGTGAATGTGAAGCAGGGCGTAGCTGAAAAAGAGCATCTGTGCTCAGCGAACCTACCCTGGGTAAATAAAGGTTAAAATAAAAAATAAAAAAAATAAACACTGCAAGAACAGGCTGAAGCATAAGTCATTCAAGTAGATGCCGTCCATGGAAGAACAGTGTCCAGGGTAATTCCTTGTACTGTATGAACCAGGGAAACAGTGTGCTGGGGTACCCCAAGTTTGACTCTGGTTCGCTTGACAATTAAGTTTGGGTCACTTCGGTTCCAAGAACAGGCTGAAGCAGCATATTCAAGTAGATGCCGTCCATGGAAGAACAGTGTCCATCAGGGTAATTCCTTGTACTGTATGAACCAGGGAAACAGTGTGTGCTGTGCTGTGCTGGGGTAGCTGTGCTGTGCTGGGGTACCCTAAGTTTGACTCTGGTTCGCTTGACAATTAAGTTTGGGTCACTTCGGTTCCAAGAACAGGCTGAAGCAGCATAAGTCATTCAAGTAGATGCCAGGGTAATTCCTTGTACTGTATGAACCAGGGAAACAGTGTGTGGTGTGCTGTGCTGTGCTGTGCTGGGGTACCCTAAGTTTGACTCTGGTTCGCTTGACTTAAGTTTGGGTCACTTCGGTTCCTTGAGATGCCTCCCTCCCGGTCTGGCGCATAACGAAGCCACTTCTTGACAGTTTCGCTGTAGTCCTGGTCGGTCAGCTTGGGGTCAAACTGTCGAGCAGCAGCTGATAGACACAAAAATAAAAAAGGGAGGAAGAGAGGTGGGTGAGATGATGTACGATGATAAGAGCACCCGGCCCTCACTTCACACGAGTGCGATTTTTTTTAATCACTCAATTACTCACTCTGTAGGTCTACAGTAACAAGCTACAGTCAGCATCCAGTTAGACTGGACAGGAAAGAGAATTAAGCAATCGCCTAGCCTGACACCATCTAGGCAATACAATGTGTATCCATGCACTTCTAGATCTATCACAGTGTTTAGAGGATCTATCACACCCTCTAAACACTGCTAGACCCTCTAAACACTGTGACAGACCCTCTAAACACTGATAGACCCTCTAAAGACTGTGATAGACCCGACAAACACTGTGATAGACCCGACAAACACTGCTAGACCCTCTAAACACTGTGATAGACCCTCTAAACACTGCTAGACCCTCTAAACACTGTGACAGACCCTCTAAACACTGATAGACCCTCTAAAGACTGTGATAGACCCGACAAACACTGTGATAGACCCTCTAAACACTGTGATAGACCCTCTAAACACTGTGATAGACCCTCTAAACACTGTGATAGACCCTCAAAACACTATGATTGACCCGACAAACACTGTGATAGATCTATCACAGTGTTTAGAGGGTCTATCACAGTGTTTGTCGGGTCTATCACAGTGTTTGTCGGGTCTATCACAGTGTTTAGAGGGTCTGTCAGTGTTTAGAGGGTCTATCAGTGTTTAGAGGGTGTGATAGACCCTCTAAACACTGTAATAGACCCTACAAACACTGTGATAGACCCTCTAAACACTGATAGACCCTCTAAACACTGTGATAGACCCTCTAAACACTGATAGATCTATCAGTGTTTACAGTGTTTGTCGGGTCTATCACAGTGTTTAGAGGGTCTGTCAGTGTTTAGAGGGTCTATCAGTGTTTAGAGGGTCTATCACAGTCTTTAGAGGGTATATCAGTGTTTAGAGGGTCTATCAGTGTTTAGAGGGTCTGTCACAGTGTTTAGACGGTCTGATACAGTGTTTAGAGGGTCTGTCAGTGTTTAGAGGGTCTATCAGTGTTTAGAGGGTGTGATAGACCCTCTAAACACTGTGATAGACCCTCTAAACACTGTGATAGACCCTCTAAACA
Organism: Notolepis coatsorum; assembly: GCF_963971535.1. Taxonomy (NCBI): domain Eukaryota; kingdom Metazoa; phylum Chordata; class Actinopteri; order Aulopiformes; family Paralepididae; genus Notolepis; species Notolepis coatsorum. The sequence goes on along the minus strand of NC_140169.1, from coordinate 78,680,649 downwards.
CTGTGACAGACCCTCTAAACACTGATAGACCCTCTAAACACTGTGATAGACCCGACAAACACTGTGATAGACCCGACAAACACTGTGATAGACCCGACAAACACTGTGATAGACCCTCAAAACACTGTGATAGACCCGACAAACACTGTGATAGATCTATCACAGTGTTTAGAGGGTCTATCACAGTGTTTGTCGGGTCTATCACAGTGTTTGTCGGGTCTATCACAGTGTTTAGAGGGTCTGTCAGTGTTTAGAGGGTCTGTCCCAGTGTTTAGAGGGTCTATCAGTGTTTAGAGGGTGTGATAGACCCTCTAAACACTGTAATAGACCCTACAAACACTGTGATAGACCCTCTAAACACTGATAGACCCTCTAAACACTGTGATAGACCCTCTAAACACTGATAGATCTATCAGTGTTTACAGTGTTTGTCGGGTCTATCACAGTGTTTAGAGGGTCTGTCAGTGTTTAGAGGGTCTATCAGTGTTTAGAGGGTCTATCACAGTCTTTAGAGGGTCTATCAGTGTTTAGAGGGTCTATCACAGTGTTTAGAGGGTCTGTCACAGTGTTTAGACGTTCTGATACAGTGTTTAGAGGGTCTGTCACAGTGTTTAGAGGGTCTATCATAGTGTTTAGAGGGTCTATCAGTGTTTAGAGGGTCTGTCACAGTGTTTAGAGGGTCTGTCCCAGTGTTTAGAGGGTCTGTCCCAGTGTTTAGAGGGTCTATCAGTGTTTAGAGGGTGTGATAGACCCTATAAACACTGTAATAGACCCTACAAACACTGTGATAGACCCTACAAACACTGTGATAGACCCTCTAAACACTGATAGACCCTCTAAACACTGTGATAGACCGTCTAAACACTGTGATAGATCTATCACAGTGTTTACAGTGTTTGTCGGGTCTATCACAGTGTTTAGAGGGTCTATCACAGTGTTTGTAGGGTTTGTAATCACTCGTTTAGCATTTCAAATATTTTAATATTTAAATAAATTAAACTTACATCAACTCCGAGCAGCAGTTTCTCCGTAGGCTCCTTGAAGTACACCATAAGGAGTGTTCTTCGAAGCCTCTGGATCATATCTGGCCAGAACTTCCCTGATCTCCGGGTTGTCCAGTTTCTGGCAGAACTGCAGGATGGTCCGTCCTCTCTGACCCAGGGCATCTTGGATCTTTTGAAGGGCATCGGTGTCTGTCAGGAGGCCAAAGTGGGAGTAACAATTAGATCTGAAATTAGTTTCAAAACGGTTGCACTGTGGGGAAAATTTTAAAGTACAGTAGATTACAGTAGATTATTATCTGTTCTTATGCATGCCTGGTGATACTAAATCCAAATTGAACTCAGGCATTTGAAAGATAATATATATATAAATGTGCGAATTGGCTATAATAAGGTCATTTATAAGCATCATATTCTATAATAATATTTCAAATTGCATTGGTCCGGATGGGAGAATTCAGTACTGCATCTACAGAACCTTCGGTTTAATCATCTTCCCTTTATTAATTTCCTTCGATTTTTTTTACACATGTCCTCAAGAGGGGACTGCACGAGATCAGTGGCAGTTTTTAATGTTTGGTCATTATTAGCATGGTGTTATTCACTGTCAAAGATGCAAAGAAACATCATAATTCATATTCTCATTTGTTTCATCACAATTTAAGCAAGCCTAGTAATAGACACAATATTTCTGACAATGTGAATACATTCCCTGAGGTCCATAGATGTCCCTAGATACCAATAATATGCAAATGGACCTTTCGATTTTGATTACTATTATTGTGAAATAATAATTAAATGTGAAATATTGCTATGTTATTGTGAGATTACAAAATCTGATGTGATATTACAGAGGATTTTGATTACAGTATTTTATTGTGAAATAATAATTAAATTATGTGAAATCAAAGGATACTGTATGAATGTCACTGTAATATGACACTCATAGCAGAATTAGTTATCAATAACCTACCTGTATAAATGTTAAATGTTGTTGCAAATATTTTTTTCCCCTCATAAATATACCACTATATACATTAATTTCTTATATTAGTTTTAAAATGACCATTTAACAGTTTAACAGTGCTCTGAAAATGCTCTGAGAACATGCGGTCATCATTCACTGTTTTAAGCACAAACACATTAGGGAGGGAGGGAGAGAGACAGGCCCGGTTTACCATGACTTTTTAGCAAGCAAGGTAGCAGCAATGCTAAGCTAACTGATTGTGCCAGTGTATCCTGTTAAAGAATACATCATAAGCCACATTTTTGAAACGTTACTGACGTTAGCCTACATAAAATGTATAACAGTATATACAACAGGTGGATATCACTAAACACCAAAATCAAGAAACATTCATCATAGCTAACTGCTAACGCTACTAGCTAAATTAGCTTCAGCTAGCAGGCATGAATAACGGTTAATATAATATTCTCTACCATGTAAAAACGAACACGGCACTACTCCGCTGGCGTTTGCAATCGAAAGCATACATACAACATACAACATACAACATACAACATAATCGACATTATTGCCATGCAGTACTCACCGATGCAGAGAGACATGAGGTAGCAGCCAGGAAGCTGCCGCACAGGTGCATTCTGGGAGGCGGGGCAGCACAAGTGCAGTGCAGTCTGGGTGATGAGACAATGACGACAGCATGTTGAGCAGCATCCGTTGATTCAACATTTATTAGATATTGGCATTTCAATCATTAAAATGCAACCACAAAACAATATTGATTCAATGATATGTTTTCAACATTAGTCAATTGCTTTAGCGGTTAATGGGTGATTCAACATCAATCGTCGACCTTAACCAAAAATCAAGCATTGTGACCATAAATCAACATTGAATTAACACCTTTTGCTATCTGGGTTTTGTCTATTTTATGATGGATCGATGTAACCGTGCTATGACACAAGAAAACATGACATGAGAATCAAGCCAATGCAAAATAAACACTGGGATTTATTTATTATAATGTTGTCATCATCGTCCAACGCCTGGATACTAGGTCGGCTTGGAAACGTCTACTCACAACACCAATAATGTCTCCCCTAGAAAAAAATAATAGGCCATCACAAATCCATAAATACAAAATCATCAAAAGACAAAATGTTTTTGGTTCACTAAAAGATAAGAGCTTTAATCATGTCCATTAAAAATAGTAAGAAAAAATAAATAACGCACATCCTGATCCTCCGTTTCTTGGTGCTGAGCCAAACTGTAAAAACAGTAATACCTAAAACAAAGCGGGGTTCGCAACTCACTTGATGCTCCAAGGTGTTTTAATTGACAAAATAATAGCATTGGATACAACGTTTCGACCAACCCTTCCGGTCTTTTTCAAGTATGAACTTGGTCAAGTATGAACTTGGTCAAGTATGAACTTGAAAATGACCGGAAGGGTCAGTCGAAATGTTGTATTTACTGCTATTATTTTGTCAATTAAAACACGTTGGAGCATCAAGTGAGTTGCGAGCCCCGCTTTGTTTCATTAAAAATAGTAACTCTTTTCTTTAAACAGCCTTGAAATCCAACATAAATCCATATCAAACAACACAAAAGAAACGTGACTGACGATGTAAAACAGCACACACACTCAATAGCTTCAGAAAACAAAACAAATAAAAGGTAAAGATCACCGTATACGTTTGTAAACAATATAATAAGATACTGTAAAAAGCATGGTGGGGGGGGTGATGCGGCAGAGCTCTCGAGACAGAGGACACGTCTTATGTCCCCATTATCACATGTCCTCCTCATAACAGAACGATGGGATTCAGGCAAAAATAAATTGGTCAAATTAAATAAAAAATTCCAGTCTCTACTATGAATCTCAATTTGTCATGTGGTCCTTTTTCAATTCTTTATGTAGAGCGAATATATTTTTATGAGCTGCTAAAATGGAAGCACTATAGAACTTTACTCTAGTACTCACGCTACTCAAGGGGGGCATTCATTGAGGAATTTCACAAGATACAAATTTCACATTGTGAGAATTATGAATCTATTTGCTACACTGTACACAATAAGCTGTATTTTCATTTTATATTCTGCTTTTCATCCTGAAGCCCCCTTGATTTCCTCCACCGTTTAGCTAGTATGTGTCAATCGGAGGACAAGTCGGAGGTACGCTACCAAATCGGTCTCAACCTCAACGGGTCAAGGAGTGGCCTTACCTCCTCAGGGAGGTCATTCTCCTCAAATTCACAACTGTTTAGACTAGTGTGGTCTGGTGCTGGTGTCATATTGAACATGGAATGGTGTGAATAAAGGATATGGACGTTTTCCCGATATTATATACACATTTATTTCATTAAAACAATTAAAAAACAACCAGAACACATCATGGAAAAACAACCAGAGCACACAAATCGGTCTTAATCAACCTCAACGGGTCAAGGAGTGGCCTTTTCAAAAATACATTTGGCATTTATCCATCCAGCTTTTCCCAGTAGAAGACAGCTGAGGAGTCTTAAGTCGGTGTATTTTAAAATCAGCCCTAAATCAGACTGTGGACGGTCTTGATAAATATAGGATCAGATCTACAGTATATAATATACACAATATATTTGGTCCATTTCCTACCGTTTACAAATGTTACAGTTTACCATGGCAACGAGCCATTTCATATCTACAGTATAATAATAAACACAAAAAAGGTGGGATTTTTATCCTTTCCTACATGCATACAAGCGTACATGCAGCATGCACACAAGCAGTGATCGATGTGGTCCAGCAGCTCTCGGTGCTCGATGGCTGGGTACGAGGCGTGACACGTTGGACACAAGTGGACAAAGCACTCATTTTAAACAAACAACACACTGCAGCACCCACTCTCCACACTTTAGAACACCTAAACACACTTTATATTTATTGGTAAAGGATTTGCACTACAACCCATACCTCAGTACACTTTACTGTAAATTGTACCTCATCCCATTTCTGCTTTGCACTATATAGTATTGTATATTAGTATATTGCATAGTATATTGTATGGTAACTCAGTTACTTCTATTCTGCATCGAACATTGTACATATGTATATATTGAACACTGTCTACACGTACGTGACTTCTATTTTTTACATGCTATACTTATTTTATTTCATACTTATCTTGTCTAGCACAGTCTCTACAGCGTAACAGTAAGAAGCATTTTGTATAAAAGTATTTTGTACTTCTGTATGACAACTATTAAAGAAACTTTAAACATGCCCATGTGACCAGCGTGCAACCTACAGCTATTTGCAGTAGCTCCTTGGTCTCCTCCAGCTCCCTGCTCTCCTCAGTGTGCAGTAGCTCCTTGGTCTCCTCCAGCTCCCTGCTCTCCTCAGTGTGCAGCAGTAGCTCCTTGGTCTCCTCCAGCTCCCTGCTCTCCTCAGTGTGCAGTAGCTCCTTGGTCTCCTCCAGCTCCCTGCTCTCCTCAGTGTGCAGTAGCTCCTTGGTCTCCTCCAGCTCCCTGCTCTCCTCAGTGTGCAGTAGCTCCTTGGTCTCCTCCAGCTCCCTGCTCTCCTCAGTGTGCAGTAGCTCCTTGGTCTCCTCCAGCTCCCTGCTCTCCTCAGTGTGCAGTAGCTCCTTGGTCTCCTCCAGCTCCTTGGTCTCCTCCAGCTCCCTGCTCTCCTCAGTGTGCAGCAGTAGCTCCTTGGTCTCCTCCAGCTCCCTGCTCTCCTCAGTGTGCAGTAGCTCCTTGGTCTCCTCCAGCTCCTTGGTCTCCTCCAGCTCCCTGCTCTGTTCAGTGTGCAGTAGCTCCTTGGTCTCCTCCAGCTCCCCGCTCTCCTAAGTGTGCAGTAGCTCCTTGGTCTCCTCCAGCTCCCTGCTCTCCTCAGTGTGCAGTAGCTCCTTGGTCTCCTCCAGCTCCCTGCTCTCCTCAGTGTGCAGTAGCTCCTTGGTCTCCTCCAGCTCCCTGCTCTCCTCAGTGTGCAGTAGCTCCTTGGTCTCCTCCAGCTCCCTGCTCTCCTCAGTGTGCAGTAGCTCCTTGGTCTCCTCCAGCTCCCTGCTCTCCTCAGTGTGCAGTAGCTCCTTGGTCTCCTCCAGCCCCCTGCTCTCCTCAGTGTGCAGTAGCTCCTTGGTCTCCTCCAGCTCCCTGCTCTGCTCAGTGTGCAGCAGTAGCTCCTTGGTCTCCTCCAGCTCCCTGCTCTCCTCAGTGTGCAGCAGTAGCTCCTTGGTCTCCTCCAGCTCCCTGCTCTCCTCAGTGTGCAGTAGCTCCTTGGTCTCCTCCAGCTCCCTGCTCTCCTCAGTGTGCAGTAGCTCCTTGGTCTCCTCCAGCTCCCTGCTCTCCTCAGTGTGCAGTAGCTCCTTGGTCTCCTCCAGCTCCCCGCTCTCCTCAGTGTGCAGCAGTAGCTCCTTGGTCTCCTCCAGCTCCCTGCTCTCCTCAGTGTGCAGTAGCTCCTTGGTCTCCTCCAGCTCCCTGCTCTCCTCAGTGTGCAGTAGCTCCTTGGTCTCCTCCAGCTCCCTGCTCTCCTCAGTGTGCAGTAGCTCCTTGGTCTCCTCCAGCTCCCTGCTCTCCTCAGTGTGCAGTAGCTCCTTGGTCTCCTCCAGCTCCCTGCTCTCCTCAGTGTGCAGTAGCTCCTTGGTCTCCTCCAGCTCCCCGCTCTCCTCAGTGTGCAGTAGCTCCTTGGTCTCCTCCAGCTCCCTGCTCTGCTCAGTGTGCAGCAGTAGCTCCTTGGTCTCCTCCAGCTCCCTGCTCTGCTCAGTGTGCAGTAGCTCCTTGGTCTCCTCCAGCTCCCCGGTCTCCTCAGTGTGCAGTAGCTCCTTGGTCTCCTCCAGCTCCCTGCTCTGCTCAGTGTGCAGTAGCTCCTTGGTCTCCTCCAGCTCCCTGCTCTCCTCAGTGTGCAGTAGCTCCTTGGTCTCCTCCAGCTCCCTGCTCTCCTCAGTGTGCAGTAGCTCCTTGGTCTCCTCCAGCTCCTTGGTCTCCTCCAGCTCCCTGCTCTCCTCAGTGTGCAGTAGCTCCTTGATCTCCTCCAGCTCCCTGCTCTCCTCAGTGTGCAGCAGTAGCTCCTTGGTCTCCTCCAGCTCCCTGCTCTCCTCAGTGTGCAGTAGCTCCTTGGTCTCCTCCAGCTCCCTGCTCTCCTCAGTGTGCAGCAGTAGCTCCTTGGTCTCCTCCAGCTCCCTGCTCTCCTCAGTGTGCAGTAGCTCCTTGGTCTCCTCCAGCCCCCTGCTCTGCTCAGTGTGCAGTAGCTCCTTGGTCTCCTCCAGCTCCCTGCTCTCCTCAGTGTGCAGTAGCTCCTTGGTCTCCTCCAGCTCCCTGCTCTCCTCAGTGTGCAGTAGCTCCTTGGTCTCCTCCAGCTCCTTGGTCTCCTCCAGCTCCCTGCTCTCCTCAGTGTGCAGTAGCTCCTTGGTCTCCTCCAGCTCCCTGCTCTCCTCAGTGTGCAGCAGTAGCTCCTTGGTCTCCTCCAGCTCCCTGCTCTCCTCAGTGTGCAGTAGCTCCTTGGTCTCCTCCAGCTCCTTGGTCTCCTCCAGCTCCCTGCTCTCCTCAGTGTGCAGTAGCTCCTTGATCTCCTCCAGCTCCCTGCTCTCCTCAGTGTGCAGCAGTAGCTCATTGGTCTCCTCCAGCTCCCTGCTCTCCTCAGTGTGCAGTAGCTCCTTGGTCTCCTCCAGCTCCCTGCTCTCCTCAGTGTGCAGCAGTAGCTCCTTGGTCTCCTCCAGCTCCCTGCTCTCCTCAGTGTGCAGTAGCTCCTTGGTCTCCTCCAGCCCCCTGCTCTGCTCAGTGTGCAGTAGCTCCTTGGTCTCCTCCAGCTCCCTGCTCTCCTCAGTGTGCAGTAGCTCCTTGGTCTCCTCCAGCTCCCTGCTCTCCTCAGTGTGCAGTAGCTCCTTGGTCTCCTCCAGCTCCCTGCTCTCCTCAGTGTGCAGTAGCTCCTTGGTCTCCTCCAGCTCCCTGCTCTGCTCAGTGTGCAGCAGTAGCTCCTTGGTCTCCTCCAGCTCCCTGCTCTCCTCAGTGTGCAGTAGCTCCTTGGTCTCCTCCAGCTCCCTGCTCTCCTCAGTGTGCAGCAGTAGCTCCTTGGTCTCCTCCAGCTCCCTGCTCTCCTCAGTGTACAGTAGCTCCTTGGTCTCCTCCAGCTCCCTGCTCTCCTCAGTGTGCAGTAGCTCCTTGGTCTCCCCCAGCTCCCTGCTCTCCTCAGTGTGCAGCAGTAGCTCCTTGATCTCCTCCAGCTCCCTGCTCTGCTCAGTGTGCAGCAGTAGCTCCTTGGTCTCCTCCATCTCCCTGCTCTCCTCAGTGTGCAGTAGCTCCTTGGTCTCCTCCAGCTCCCTGCTCTCCTCAGTGTGCAGTAGCTCCTTGATCTCCTCCAGCTCCCTGCTCTCCTCAGTGTGCAGTAGCTCCTTGGTCTCCTCCAGCTCCCTGCTCTCCTCAGTGTGCAGTAGCTCCTTGGTCTCCTCCAGCTCCCTGCTCTTCTCCTCATACCTCCACCAGTAACTCAGTTACTTCTATTCTACACCGAACTAGTTTTACATGCTATACTATTTTATTTTATAAAATAACAGAAAGCGTAACAGAAAGAAACATTTTGTATAAAAGTATTCTGTACTTCTGTATGAAGTTGTATGAAGTTTTTACATGCACCAAAGTACATTTACCCTAGTTTCTGCTAAATATCCTGCAATATGTATTCAGGTGACTAATATATAACTACAAATACACTGTATTTGTAATACACTGTTTAGAACAATACTATTTGCAAATATTATGGCTGAATTACTAGTGTGTAACACAATATAGTTCCAATTCATGCATGAAAGATGCTAAACCTTTTTTTTTTTACCATGTAGTCACTTGAGATCATCTACCCCTCTTTTTTTTTTAGCTAGACCTGGTCCCAATTGACAGCAACAGCAAAGACCTTAAAATACACAGAAGGCAAAGTGGGCCTTGAGACACCGCAACCTATATTGAATGGGTTTTTCGGGGGTAAAAAAGAGGAAGGAAGTTAATGATCTACAGGAGGATGGTATGGGAGAGATGGTCAGGTCATAATATAAAATATAAAATATAACACCACGTTATGCAATGATGCAGGGGCATTAGCCCTTCTCATTCTTTAAATCCCCTTAATTTGGAACTTTAAAATCAGATAGGGTGGTTAATGGTCTACAGTTTAAAAGTTTTTATTTTGAAAAAAAAAGTCCATTACAGACATAGCTATCACATAAGGTATAGCTATCAGCTGAAGGCCTTTTCCTTAACTCGATGCTATTTTCAGTGGTACTGTGACATAAATTGGGGGGTTAGATGTGTTGGTACGGTTTCAACCGTGCTGAAAAGGGGAAGTTGACCTAAAAATGTAGGCCTAAACAGTAGATGGACATTCAGGCTTTGAAATGATCTATATCCATAAAATAAGTCTTAATTTAAGACAGATGAAACATTTAAAGCAGCTTGGACAGACAGACCCTTACAAGTTATCACAAACAGTGCTGTATTTGTAATCTGCTATGTCCTAAATGTCTGGATGTAGCATTGCTGTCTATCTGTATGTCATGTATGCCCTGATGTATTGAAAATGGGTGACTCTGCTGTAAACAAGACAAAAGTCTTTCTCTGATCTGTAGCCTTTTAACCTTGTCAATGACTCATTTGGAATACACACATTGTATTAGTTTTACGAAATAAGAAAATAAGAATCACCACCGTGTCCCAAACTGTCAAATAGTTGGTATTACAACATTTAGTCATTTAGCTGACGTTTTTATCCAAAACTACTTACAAGTTCTGTACGACAGATGTTCAGGGGGAATACAACTATGTCACCTGTGTAACAATATTCATCAAAGTGTTGCATGTTATAGTGTAGGTTAGTTTATTAGGACAAATGCATGACTGTAAGGTTAGTTAGGCAATGGTCATATTATGTTACAGCGACCCCTTCCATTGTGTGAACAAAAAAATATGCTATGAGTATATGGTTCTACAATACAATACTTGTACATGTACATGTTACAAAAAATATAAACCATATGTATTTGAACATTGCCTGTAAATATGTCAGATTTCTGCTGTAACTCTACAGGGCCATGTGCATGCCTTCCCTCCCTTAAACTTCACGCCCCATGCAGTGTTTTAACACCTACCAGGGCCCCTGTTCACACCTCTCACACACACTGAGATCCTCACAGACAGATATTTTCTGAACATTATATTATCAGGACACTATCACGTATAACTTTTTATATCTATTTATATCTTTAACTGTAATAATTAATGTGTACAATAATACATAACACGGTAATGCAACTTTTTTATTAAAAGAATCTATTTTAAGTAAAACGTTTCACCGAAACCTAATTACTATGACACCTAGAGGGGTGGTTGTAATCAGCCCCTCACCCCCTCCCCTGAGATGCACCCATCTAGCAGAACATAACTTAGCCTCCATGCATATAACTTAAACATTACCCTTGCCCTCAATGACTAACCCCCTGGTCAGCACCGCTGACATACTTACATACATACAAACATACATACATACATACATACATACATACATACATACATACATACATACATACATACATACATACATACATACATACATACATACATACATACATACATACATACATACATACATACATACATACATACATACATACATACATACATACATACATACATACATACATACATACATACATACATACATACTGTAACTGAGGGGTACAATTCCCTGACTGTATTGATAAGTATGGTATCATTAAACCACTACCTGCTTTATGTACTTTAACTACTGGCCACACAGTACATGATATAGATATGATGAACACTTTCCCACCTGATGAAACGAAGTCCACACAAATGTATAAATCGAATATTTTATATAGCAAAGGGTATATACAACGTTCACTTAATGACATTTATGATTTGAATGCACTTGTAAGGCAAATGAGTATTCGTAGGCAAATCAACATTGAATGTCCAATCTCTGGTTACGCAGGGAGCAAGTATACAACCTGGTTCTTTAGGGAACTATAGCGATGGTACTTAAATGATTATAGCTGGATACACTAAAGGGGGGTCCCGCTGGTTGTAAGTCAGTAGGGGGGGGGGGGTTAGGAGAGCCGCCGGCGATATCCCATCTGGCCAACGATTTCTTGGGAGAATTCAGAGTGCTGAACACGGTGCCCACAGAACCTCGGTCCACAGATGAATACAGCTGGGCCCTCTTGTAGACGGTAGCTGCCGGTCCACAACGAAGAGACGTGAGGCGACCTCACTCGGGGTAGAGCGCCGTCTCACCTGGACTCCTCTCGGGGGGTAGTTCCAACACTCACTAGTGTTGGCTGTTATCCATGGCATAATCAAAGCACCCAAAGCAAGTAGATAATCCAAGCCGTGTAGGGCTCGCCGTCGTCCGGGTAAAGTAATCCAATGTACAGGTCCACTCGTCCTGGCCCAGAACTCCTCGGATGAAAGCACCACACGTGGTCTGCCCAGCCTGGTTAAGACTCTAGATAACGCCAGGAACGATGGGGGTACTGCTCACTTTATAACTCTAACCGAACGATGCACCATACATAATAGACTATTATTAACTTAATAGAAATACGTCCCACTCGACGGTATAGTGCCAAACTATGACAATTCAACTATTAATCTACACGATGTCTCAATGCCTATTCTGAGGCCAAGTAGGCCATACTGCACCACACGTGGGTCGTGGGTGAGGCTTCACGTCTGTTACTAGGTTGGAGGGTAAAGGACTAATGGACTAAAAAGAAAGTTCTACTTTACTTGCGCCATATATATATGCGCTGTGAACAAATAGTACCATTCGTATTTCGCCAGACATATTCCTATGCGGAACCGGGCTTGTAACGACATGTTCGTCGGCACGATTGAACTTGAACCAAGGGGCTTGGCTGCTGGCGCCAGGTTCTTGTCCAATGGTAGAATGAAACTATTATGGGCTATTAGTAGACTAAAGGGATATTCAGTGTATATGTACAAGGAATATACAAGGGATATCAAACGATATACAAATACTATTAAATATATATCCATAAATAAATATATATATTCGGTTTAATCTGATCCTTCACAACAGCCGCCCCCTAATTAGTCCCACCTAATTAGCTAAGCAGAGACAGATTAACCGCACTGTCTACCACTCAAGGTCCGCTGTAAGGGTCAGTCAACTCACAAAGTCGTGGGGTCATGGTCGTCATCGATAGTGTCTGGGAGTCTGGGCAGTTCTATTAGCCTCGCCACGGGTCGTGTGTAAGTTCGCCCTTGGACGAGCACCTCGGCTGCTCGGACCTTGCCATCGGCACCGGTGATCACTTTGCTTACGCGGCCAGCCGGCCACATAGCTCTGGGTAGTGACTGGTCGATAATCATGACGACTGTTCCTTCTGTCAAATTGTCTCTCTCTTTTACCCACTTCTGGCGGGTCTGTAGAGACGGTAGGTAGTGGAGTAGAAAGCTGTTCCAAAACTTGTCAGCTAGTACTTGACTGTACCTCCACATTCTTCGGCCGTTCGCTTCTTCAGGCCTGTACATTGTCTGGGGTAGCGCGGGGTCCAGCCGCCCCATCAAGAGTGTGTTGGGGGTGACTGGGTCGACATCTGCTACATCACTGGAGACGTAGCCGAGGGGCTTGGAGTTCAATACTCCCTCGATCTCCGTGAGGACTGTCATTAGGACTTCTTCCGCCACAGTCTGGGCCCCAAGCACGGCGTACAGGGCTGTCTTTATAGAACGTACTTCTCGTTCCCAGGTTCCACCGAAGTGGGGTGCGTTCGGGGGATTAAACTGGAAGTCAATCTGGGATGGAGCGAGGTGGGTCTTAAGTTCTGGGCCCATAGCTTGGAAGCTCTCTCTCAGCTCTCTTTCTCCGCCTTTGAAGTTTGTCCCGTGATCAGACAACAATGTAGACGGTTTTCCTTTCCGTGATGTGAATCTTCGGAAGGCCATAAGGAATGAGTCTGTGCTCATGGTCGGAAGGAGTTCGATATGTATCGCTCTGGTGGTCATGCATTTGAATACAATACCCCACCGCTTCTCGGTTCCTCTTCCTTTCTTTATATACAACGGGCCAAAACAGTCCATGCCTGTGGAGTGGAATGGCTTGTCGCCGAGTCGGAGGCGACAGGGAGGTAGGTCAGCCATCCGGGGTATGCTGGGCTGCGCGCGCCACTTTCGGCAGTCTAGACAGGTTCGCTGGAAGCGTCGCACTGCTTCTCTTCCTTGAAGTATCCAATAGCGACGTCTGATCTCCGCGAAGACTCTCTCTGCTCCTGCGTGGTGTACATCCTCGTCGTATTTCTTTATGATCAGCTCTGTGACCTTGTGTCGGCTGTTCAAGACTATCGGGTACTTAACGTCATCCGGTAGATTGGGGGCTCTCCGCAGACGACCACCCACTCTGATGAGATTATGGGCGTCGCTCTCGGGTGCCAGGTGGAGCAGTCTGCTGTCTGATGGGATGGGCTTTCCTCCCTGTAGACAGTCTAGCTCGTCGGGGAACGAGTCTCTCTGGGCTCGTTGTAGTAGAAGAAGTTCTGCTTCTTCGTAGTCAGCTGCTGAAATGTCGGCAGTGGGCTGAATCTCTGGGTGGTGCCGCAGAAATGTCTTTAGCTGCGCACTCTGTAGGGTAATGCAATCATCTATGTTGGGGTCTGTGGAGGCGACTGTGCTCAGTCCACAGAACATAGGTTTCTTGTTTTCAGCCTCCTCTTTACT